>NC_079196.1:54565778-54823278 GCF_029499605.1 Hyla sarda
ACCTCTGTCCATATCAGGAACTGTCCAGAGTAGGAGCAAATCCTCATAGCAAACCTATCCTGCTCTGGACAGTTCCTAAAATGGACAGAGTTGTCAGCAGAAAGCACTGTGGTCAGACAGAAAAGAAATTCAAAAAGAAAAGAATTCCTCTGGAGCATATAGCAGCTGATAAGTACTGGAAGTACTGCAATTTACACATCTTTTTAACTATCAGGCACCAGTTGATTAAAAAAAAAAATAATTTCCACCAGAGTTCCCCTTTAATAGACCGAACATAGTCTATTTATAGACTACATTTGTTCCATTACAGCATTGGTCTCCAAACTTTGGACCTCCAGATGTTGCAAAACTACAACTCCCAGCATGCCCGGACAGCCATGCTGGGAGTTGTAGTTTTGCAACAACTAGAGGTCCGCATTTGGATACCACTTCATTAGAGTGAATAGGTATGCCTAGGAATATATTAGCTAGAGATGAGCGAACTTACAGTAAATTCGATTCGTCACGAACTTCTCGGCTCGGCAGTTGATGACTTATCCTGCATAAATGAGTTCAGCCTTCAGGTGCTCCGGTGGGCTGGAAAAGGTGGATACAGTCCTAGGAAAGAGTCTCCTAGGACTGTATCCACCTTTTCCAGCCCACCGGAGCACCGGAAAGCTGAACTAATTTATGCAGGAAAAGTCATCAACTGCCGAGCCGAGAAGTTCGTGACGAATCGAATTTACTATGAGTTCGCTCATCTCTAATATTAGCATACATTTCTGACAGGATCCCAACATAGAGCTTGAATGTGGTGTAAATCCCTCCTTACAGTGAATGGGGGAAGGGACTATTTTCTATAAGAGCATGCCTGACGTCAGGTTACAGAAAAAGGTATTTTAACAAGTATTGATTCGTTCCTGTAGAAATAACATTTATTGAGCGCGATGAATCTCTTTCGGAGGCATTGACAGAAACCACACCCCGCTCCATATTAACCTGTCATAAATTTTGGTGAATTTCAATCTCGCATTCCATCTGACACAGCTGAATGGCTTATATTGGCTCTATGATCGATCGCCAGGGAAATATTTCTGCATTCCACAAGGTTTAGTGATTTACTAGTTACCCAGACTAGAACAATCCTTATGTTCCTGATTTATGTTGATTTATGTCAGTGATCCCCAAACTGTGGCCCTCCAGATGTTGCAAAACTACAATTCCCAGCATGCCTGGACAGCCGTTGGCTGTCCAGGCATGCTGGGAGTTGTAGTTTTGCAACATCTGGAGGGCCACAGTTTGAGGACCACTGATTTATGTTGTATTGATCTCATATACCCAATGGCTGGTATGTGCGGCTCAATACATTGTGTTACTGAATACCCAAACTGTAGCGGGAAGAATGCTTGGACTTATTCTTGCAGAATGTGCAGGATTATACCCTTCATAAACTTATGTCAGATTTGCCAAGACCTTTTAGAATCGTTGTAGATAAGAACTAGAGATGAGCGAACTTACAGTAAATTCGATTCGTCACGAACTTCTCGGCTCGGCAGTTGATGACTTTTCCTGCATAAATTAGTTCAGCTTTCCGGTGCTCCGGTGGGCTGGAAAAGGTGGATACAGTCCTAGGACTGTATCCACCTTTTCCAGCCCACGGGAGCACCGGAAAGCTGAACTCATTTATGCAGGAAAAGTCATCAACTGCCGAGCCGAGAAGTTCGTGACGAATCGAATTCGCTCATCTCTAATAAGAACATGGGATTTCCATGGTCATTTGCTGTACAGAATCACTATCTTTATATCCTGGGTAGTGTACTGTGTGTTTTTGCTTTTTGAGAATAGAAGAGGCACAGGTGACCTTGGAGGGGAAAAGAGATTGTAAAATAATCTATGGCAGTGGTCTCCAAAATGTGGACTGCCAGATGATGCAAAACTACAACTACCAGCATTCCATTGGCTGTCCGGGCATGCTGGGAGTTGTAGTTTTGCAACATCTGGAGGTCCACATTTTGGAGACCACTGCCATAGATTATTTTACAATCTCTTTTCCCCTCCAAGGTCACCTGTGCCACAAATTATGGTGGAAAATAAGTATTTGGTCAATAACAAAAGTTCATCTCAATACTTTGCTATATGCCCTTTGTTGGCAATGACAAACGTTTTCTGTAAGTCTTCACAAGTTTTTCACACACTGTTGCTGGTATTTTGGCCCATTCCTCCATGCAGATCTCCTCTAGAGCAGTGATGTTTTGGGGCTGTTGCTGGGCAACATGGACTTTCAACTCCCTCCAAAAGGTTTTCTATGGGGTTGAGATCTGGAGACTGGCTAGGCCACTCCAGGACCTTGAAATGCTTCTTATGAAGCCACTCCTTTGTTGCCCAGGCGGTGTGTTTGGGGTCATTGTCATGCTGAAAGACCCAGCCACGATTCATCTTCAATGCCCTTGCTGATGGAAGGAGGTTTTCACTCCAAATCTCCTGATACATGGCCCCATTCATTCTTTCCTTTTACACGGATCAGTCATCCTGGTCCCTTAGCAGAAAAAAGCCCCAAAGCATAACGTTTCCACCCCCCCCCCCCCATGCTCCACAGTAGGTATAGTATTCTTTGGATGCAACTCTGCATTCTTTCTCCTCCAAACACGACGAGTTGACTTTTTACTGAAAAGTTCTACTTTGGTTTCATCTGACCATATGACATTCTCCCAATCCTCTTCTGGATCATCCAAATGCTCTCTAGCAAACTTCAGACAGGCCCGGACATGTACTGGATTAAGCAGGGGGAGATGTCTGACACTGCATGATTTGAGTGCCTGGCGGCGTAGTGTGTTACTGATGGTAGCCTTTGTTACTTTGGTCCCAGCTCTCTGCAGGTCATTCACTAGGTCCCCCCATGTTGTTCTGGGATTTTTGCTCGCCATTCTTGTGATCATTTTGACACCACGGGGTGAGATCTTGCGTGGAGCCCCAGATCGAGGGATATTATCAGTGGTCTTGCATGTCTTCCATTTTCTAAAAATTGCTCCCACAGTTGATTTTTTCACACCAAGCTGCTTGCCTATTGCAGATTCAGTCTTCCCAGCCTGGTGCAGGTCTACAATTTTGTTTCTGGTGTCCTTCGACAGCTTTTTGGTCTTGGCCATAGTGGAGTTTGGAGTGCGACTGTTAGGCTAGGTTCAGACTACGGAATTTCCGCCTGCAATTCTGCTTTGAAATTGCAGGCGGAAATTCCGCTTGCTAAAATGTACTGTATAGTGAATGGGTTTCCGTTCACAAATTCACACTTCGGATTTTGTGAAGCGGAATTTGTGAACGGAAAATCCGCTTGGGGTTGCTCTTTCTTCAGGCGGAAATCCGCGCGGAACACATTGTAGTCTATTGGAGACTGCAGTGTCCGCGCGGTCCTAGCGCCGACTGATTCAGTCAGCGCTTTCCGCACTCGGAATCTCCGGGCGGAAATTTCTGCCCGGAGATTCCGTAGTCTGCACCTAGCCTTAGAGGTTGTGGACAGGTGTTTTTTATACTGATAACAAGTTCAAACAGGCGCCATTAATACAGGTAACAAGTGGAGGACCGCGGAGACTCTTAAAGGAGAAGTTACAGGTCTGTGAGCCAAAAATCTTGCTTGTTTGTAGATGATCAAATACATATTTTCCATCATAATTTGCAAATTAATTCTTTAAAAATCAGACAATGTGATTTTATGGATTTTTTTTCTCATTATGCCTCTCATAGTTGAGGTTTATCTATGATGAAAATTACAGGCCTCATATTTTTAAGTGGAGAGCTTGCACAATTGGTGGCTTTTTTGCCCCACTGTATATACAGCTTCTGTTGAACTCAGTACTAAATCTGTATTGAGTATGCTCCAAATCACCCCCTGTTGGTGGCTGTGAACAACCACAATTCTTTTATTTAAAGGGGTGTACACTACTCCTTAGCATACGCCGGTGGTCTCCAAACTGTGGACCTCCAGCTGTTGCAAAACTACAACTACCAGCATGTCCGGGCAGTTGTGGACTGTCTGTGCATGCTGGAAGTTTTAGTTTTGCAACTAGTAGTTTTCCCTGCCTCTTACTGAGGAGAAGTGTTAGGATACGGGCACAGGGCTAGGGTTTGGACACCAGACGTGATGGGGTTGCGCCTAGCTTACCACTGTAAAAGAGTGGCAGGGAAGAAGTGTGCCAACCGTCTAGTGAATGAGGACAGGGGGAGATTCATCAAGACCTACAATGAGGAAAAGTTGAGCAGTTGCCTATAGCGACTGTATAGTATTTTTCAGAGGCCTTTTCAAAAATGAAAGATCTTAAAAATAAAAGAAGCGCTCTGATTGGTTGACATGGACAACTGCACCACTCTTCCTCTGCACAGTTTTTGATAAATCTCCCCCATAGTCCTTTACAACTGATCTCTGTATAGCACCAGACAAATAGTATACAAAATAAAGGATAAGCAGTGCTTGGTCTAGGGCCACAACGCTATCACTCAGATAATCATTGGCTAGAATTGCCTGGAATTGGATCCCTACTGTCCTGATATTGATATCCTGTTCTTGTTATGGTAGCAAAAAATGGCAATTAAAAACTGGATCCTCGTCAGGCGCAGTGCAGGAAAAGAGAGATCCGTAATGCAGGGATTCACTTCATAAGGTTTTATTTAGAACACAACTGCAACGCGTTTCTTGCCCATAAAGGACACTTCATCAGGCAATGTGTAAGCTACACATTGCCCGTAAAGGGCACTTCATCAGGCAATGTGTATCTTACACATTGCCTGATGAAGTGTCCTTTACGGGCAAGAAACGCGTTGCAGTTGTGTTCTAAATAAAGCCATATGAAGTGAATCCCTGCATTACGGATCTTTCTTTTCCTGCACTGCGCCTGACGAGGATCCAGTTTTTAATTGCCATTTTTTGCTGCTACTATGAACCAGTGAGCGAGGCCCTGACTGGAGGATCCAGGCTGCACGCAGAATCCTTCCTATGCTTCATATGGCCCTAAGCGCAACACATTCTGGTAAGTGTAATTCTTTACCATTTGCCAAAAATCTCTCACAGTACCGCACTAGGGGCGCGTGTGCCTTTTCGCTCTTTTTCTCATTTGTTCTTGTTATGGAGAAGATTTGGGACTTTGCCCCCCAAAAAACTAAGCTCCATCCTCTATAAATGTGCTGTGAAATAGGTCAAAACTTTAAAACTATGTAGACAAAACGCTAAACGAAATCATAGACGTTGGCCTTTACAGATAAGCTCATACCTGTTGGTGTCCATAGACATCTGTGTATTGTCTTCTGACAGATCCCCCTGGAGAATAAAGAATGGACTGTTTTAGAATTTTCAGCTATTGCTACTTTGTTCTTAGTCTCTGGCTGTCCAGTCTGAACATGTAGGTATTTGGGTACCAACGTATTTGGGACAGTTTTCGACTTCCTATTGTCTACGGTCAACTCATTGCTCTACTGTATTCATACATGGTACCAGTTGCATCCATGTAAACATATATTTTGGAATGCTCCGGTGCAGAATAAGGGAAAGTGACTATTTTTGTAGCTGTCATAGCGAATCTAGTAGGAAGTTTCATGACATTGTTCTCTTGTATTGTGCCATTACATCACTTTGATCAGAATGTTGTTATGGAAACAGGCAAATCTCTGGCACATTGATGCTGATAAGGTCTCTTTTTATCAGCGGGGGTAGGGGTGTCTGGTTAAAGAAAAATTCAAGAGGAATATTGTCCAGCCCAGGATGTAAATGAATTGTGTCCAGTCTTGTTTGCACATGTCTGACTAACATTCCAGTAAAGCTGATGTGTACGGAAAGGTTTACACACCTAAATATCTAGACTTAGCCATAGGGCAACAGAGAGGAGCAAACCTTATAAGGCTGGGTTCACACCACGTTTTGTTAAATACAGTTCCCGTATACGGCTAGGAGGAGGGGGGCGGGGCTTAATCGCGGCGCCCGCACTCAGCCGTATTCGGGAACCGTATTTAATGCATGGCTATGAGCCGACCGGAGTGAACCGCAGCCTCCGGTCGGCTTAGTTTTCGGCCGTATGAGGTTTCCCGACCGCAGGCAAAAACGTGGTCGACCGCGTTTTTTGCCTACGGTCGGGAAACCGCATACGGCCGAAAACGAAGCCGACCGGAGGCTGCAGTTCACTCCGGTCAGCTCATAGACATGCATTAACTATGGTTCCCGAATACGGCTGAATGCGGGTGCCGCGATTAAGCCCCGCCCCGCCCCCCCCTCCTCCCACCTTCAAAATTAACATGTAGCAATAGGCAACAATGCAAATGATCTATGACTGTAGTCTCCAAACTGTGGACCTCCAGCTGTTGCAAAACTACCGCTCCCAGCATGCCCGGACAACCGTTGGCTGTCCGGGCATGTTGGAAGTGGTAGTTTTGCAACAGCTGGAGGTCCACAGTTTAGACACTGGTCTATGACTAAGACTATGGCATTCTGAAACCCGTCAGTTGATTTTTTTTTTTTATTATTCCAATTTTCTAATGGCAATTTTGTAAGCCGTGTTTTTGGATTGAGAGGTCTGTTTGTAAGATGTAAATAAAACACTGGGATTTTATTGAATAAGTGAGTGCTGGAGTCTTGGCATTTGGAATCAGGATGACCATAATTATCAATATATTCTTTATCTAATCTCTGAACCTTCTTGATTTGATCACCACTATTTCTAGGCCTTTCTAGCACAATATGGGGGGAGAGTTATCAAAACCTGTCCGGAGGAAAAGTTGCCCAGTTGCCCATAGCGACTGTATAGTATTTTTCAGAGGCCTTTTCAAAATGAAAGATCTTAAAAATAAAAGAAGCGCTCTGATTGGTTGACATGGACAACTGCACCACTCTTCCTCTGCACAGTTTTGTAAATTACTTCTATTTAAAAATCTTGATCCTTCCAGTACTTATCAGTTGCTGTATGCTACAGAGGAAGTTCTTTTCTTTTAGAATTTCCTTTCTGTCTGACCACAGTGCTCTCTGTTGACACACATTTTAGGAACTGTCCAGAGCAGGATAAGTTTTCTATGGGGATTTGTTCCTGTTCTGGACAGTTCCTGACATGGACAGAGGTGTCAGCCGAGAGCACTGTGGTCAGACAGAAAGGAAATTAAAAAAGAAAAGAACTTCCTGTAAAGCATACAGCAGCTCATAAGCACTGGAAGGATTAAGATTTTTAAATAGAAGTAATTTACAAATGTTTAATTTTCTGCCATCAGTTGATTGAAAAAAAAAAGTTTTCCAGCGGAGTACCCCTTTACATAGTAGCTGAAAATGGAGAGGTGGCTGCTGCTGGTAGTACCCAAAACAATTGGATTCAGGACAATAAATGTGTTCTCCAAATTGAGCGCGATTTGAATTGTTGTTCATGTGGAGATGTTCACTGGAGAGGGTGCATCTACCTTCCTGGAATTAAAGGAAAACTGTCCGCTTTCTTCCCCCGCACTAACCAGCGGTACTGGCTGGTAGTACGGTAGACGCTGATCAGTTTGGTCCTTACCGTGGCCGGATCCGCAACGCTGTTCGGCCGTAATCTTCTGTTATCGGTATATTTAAATTGGATGGTGAACCAACTCCTTTTTTTATCACTGGACATTTGGAGTGTCACTTTCCACTTTTCTTGTTGGATAAGTAAGGGACTGTAGGACTGCAAGTCCTAGTATTGGGCCTCTTTCCTCTACTGTATTGATGTAATGTGAAGATATGCCATCACTGTCTAAAGTAAAAGGCATTTCTTGTAGTGTCTCCGTGCGCAGTAACACATGTAAATATAAAGTTTATGCCTTGTGGGTTGGAGAAATCTACAGGGAAAATATTCCGGAAACAGTTATTGATTTCTTTCATGTTTTGGCTTTTCATAAGTCTGATCTCTAACAATCCAGAATGATTAACTTTGCTGGTTTATTTCCAACATTAAGTGTTGGAAATATTGTCTGATATTTGAGTTTCAGTAACTGTGGCTAGTAATGTCTCACTGCCTGCCGCTTCTTGTAATGTTTTCATTTATTTAAAGCATGCTATAGATCGTTGCCATTATTGATGACCTCTGCCATGGTGACCCCCTATTAAAGCATCAGTGATCACTTTGCCTTCTTTCAGGACAGATTGTAAACTGAGGAAACCCCAGAGATACAGAGGCTGATGTTCTTACATTCACTTACTACTCCTTTCAGAGTATTAGTGTAAAATGATAGTGGTGAAATGAATATGAGTGGTTGCAGTGATTCCATTATTTTGATGATTAAGCGAAACTATAACCTATGTAAGGCTATTACAGTGTTATTTAATACAGAGAACAATTCTAGGAATGCTATAATTACAACATTTTTAAATTTTAACATTCCTAAGATTCTTCCCTTATACTATACATGACCAGATTACCCCCCCCAATCGTCAGATTGACCATCTATTTGGCCCACAATCACAGGAAGTCAAAAGTTGCCCTAAGTACTTAAAGGGGTTGCTTGGGGACACAACATTTTTCATATATGGCTGGGGGTGGTAAAGAATATTAAATTATTTATACTTACTTCCCCTGCTCCCCTCTAGCTCCCACTCTGACATTATCTGGTCCCTGTTTGTCACCGCTTCTTTTTGTTTCCAAGACAAGCAGGACCTGCCTACTCAGCCAATTTAGAAGTCAAAATTACTCTGTAGTCCAACCTACTATCTTGTATGGGGTGTCCTGATTACACCCCATTGGTTACTGAATGACAGATGTCAGGGGAAAGTAGTATAGGCCATGTATGTTGGTTTTCAACATGCCCTATTAGTTTGGTCTTATAGGAGATGAGTGTCATGACCGATGGTGGACAGGGTGAGTGAGCCCTAAGCTGTCCCTAGGAAACTCTCCCTACCTACTTGCCTATCTGCCCTAAATGGCGGATCGACAACCATGGTGCTGGTCCCTACCTTTGCTTAAGTGCAGTGGGTGTAAAAACAAATAATATACATAGTTGGTCAAAGGCCAGAAACCTAACAGGAAAACTACCAAACAACCAGATATACCAGACAGAATATAAATGCACAAACAGGGCAGGATATAACGTACTAACATACAGTTCAGAAACCGGAACCAAGATAAATGACAGAAATGAATAAATGAACAAGAACTGCATTTTAAACACTAAATTGATCGGAACATAGAACACTGTTCACACTGGGACACAGAACAGAAACAAACTGGACACCCCACTCCACAAAAGGAGTAGACAGCAATAATAACTCCAAATCGACTTCTAGCCAGTGGGCACACTCCACCGTGTGATCAGGATACTGACCTAGAAGGAAACAGAAATATAATACAGAAACGAGAAACGGATGAGTCTGAACAGACTCCATAAAACCAAACTCCAAACAACATGGAGGAACCAGGATACCAGAACAGGAATTATACAAACCAGACTTACAGTGTGGACACAGACTAAGACACAAGGCTAAAGCAGAACGGACATATATAATCCTAAAAAACAAGACAAATGTACTGCAGACTAAAATCTATAATAAACAGGACTATTAACCATGGTTAAAAACTCAGAAATATCACAATATAAATACAAGGTGCATGACTAAGCAGACAAGAATAGAGTAGCACTAAATTCAAGGTGCATAAAAAAATTGTCAGAGAAGTTCAATCACCAGCAACCAGAGTGCAGCAAAGCTAGGGTTTAAATTGCCACACCCAAGTTCCAATGGGCTCAGAGCATTAACTATTCCAAGCACAGGAAGAATTGGAACAGAAACTGCTCAGACAAGAATACCATTGTCTCAAGAGACCCCAAGACATAAAAACACAAAAATACAAAAACAGACATTACACTGAGCTGCCAGCAGTAATGTCTGGCATGGGCTTATTCTCATCTCCCCCAATTAAAACAAATGCATGCCGGAAATAGCAAAGTGTACGTGTGTATTGTAGAGTTGAGAAGTGGAATAAATAGAATAACTAATAATTAATAGTAACCAATAAAATATAATTGATACAGGAAGGAAGCTGCTGAATAAGAGATGCAGATAAACATGTGAGTTTTCAGGGCATATATGCACCAGTCAGTATTTATCCTTGATCACCCATCCCTATTGATTGTCATAGGAAACAGCAGTCGCTGATTTTATGATGCCAGTAACATCTAATCTACTATAAGATCTGGATTATTGCCCTTATAGAGACTTCTGACTAGAATGACTGTACAGAGACATCTGGGTTGTGTGCTGGCTGTATCTCTTTGTTTTGTGAACAAAAAACCCACAGACAACATGTGTGTGCTGGAAAATACTGCAAATCCATTTATGTAGAAGGAAACGTCTTATCTGCGCAGAGGAGGCTTGGAATGTTTTTACAAGAGATAGAAATGAGCATTATCTCCTATGTCAGGTTTCTTCTTTTGTGTCGGTGTCTTTATTTAGCACGGTGCATTCCCTCTCTGCTTATTACTAACTATTCTCTTTTTCCATCGCTGCAATTGTTTTTGTTCAAAGCCACCATTTATGGAATCCTATGTAAAAAAATGCAAAGAACTTGGGTCACCACATACTTTCTTAGCTATTGTTTAATTATAACCATAAATATTAGTTTAATATACTGCTCTGTACATCAGTTCCAGAAACATCACTTAAAGGGTAGCTCCCACCATCCTATTTTATTTTTTTTTGCTAGCCCGATCCCCCCCTCCCCCCCGCTACAGCACTAGCCCGTTCCCTACTCCCCCCCCCCCCCTGCCCCGCATACCCCGTTCCCTCATTACACTTGCAGTTACTGCAGAGTCCGGCAGCGGGCGTGCAGGGACAGCGGCGGCAACGAGGCGGCGGCGATGTGCGGGAGGAGTGGCCAGTGGCCGGGGAGCCAATGCGCTCGCTCCCGCCTGTCTGTTTGACAGGCAGGGAGCGAGTGCAGCCTAACTGAAAAAGGACTGATTGCCACTCCAAAATCAGTCCTTTTTCAGTAGCCGGTTTTTAAATGTAAATTAAACCTTTTTAATGAAAAAAAAAATAATAAAAGTATATTAGAGATATGTTGTAGTACATAAGTACTAAAACATATAAAAAAATAAAGTTGGTGACAGTGCCCATTTAATGTCTTTTATGCGCATTATTTCCCTTGTGAAATTAATGCATCAAACTTTATGTGAGCATTGAACAGTACAGTGGTCCCTCAAGTTACAATATTAATTGGTTGCAGGACGACCATTGTATGTCGAGACCAGAACTCTATGGAAACCTGGTAATTGGTTCTGAAGCCACCATAATGTCAGAAAAAGTGAGGATTAAAGGGGTATTCCAGGAAAAAAACTTTTTTTTTATATATCAACTGGTTCCAGAAAGTTAAACAGATTTGTAAATTACTTCTATTAAAAAAATCTTAATCCTTTCAGTACTTATGAGCTTCTGAAGTTAAGGTTGTTCTTTTCTGTCTATGTAATCTCTGATGACACGTGTCTCAGGAAACGCCCAGTTTTGAAGGAAATCCCCATAGCAAACCTCTTCTAAACTGGACGTTTCCTGAGACAGGTGTCATCAGAGAGCACTTAGACAGACAAGAACAACCTAAACATCAGAAGCTCATAAGTACTGAAAGGATTAAGATTTTTTAATAGAAGTAATTTACAAATCTGTTTAACTTTCTGGAGCCAGTTGATATATATGAAAAAAAGTTTTTTCCTGGATAACCTCTTTAAAGAAAAATAGATAGATAACTAATACAGATAAAGCAAATCCTTACATATAAAAGTAAGAAAAAGCTGCTGGAAGCTGTAAATCACAGTCAGGTTTTTTTTTAACCAGGGTGCCTCCAGCTGTTGCAAAACTACAACTCCCAGCATGCCTGGACAGCCTTCGGTTGTCCGGGCATGCTAGAAGTTGTAGTTTTGCAACAGCTGGAGGCACCCTGGTTGGGAAATGCTGGTCTATGTAGAGGACAGGAGCTTCTTCAGGGTTTTCTAAAGAACACACACTGGGGGACATGTATCAATAATGGTGCAGCAATGTGTGATTTTATGTGTGTTTTTTTGCATCATATGGAGCATATTTGCGCCAAAATTATCAATTGTCGTACACAAGTGTGTAATTTTGGCACAAATGTAGCCCTAAAAAAGGCGCAGACCCCAGAATTCCAGGCAGTAAATCTGACTTTGGGACATTCTATTGTTGTAGCCATTTTCTCTGTCACTTTATTCATGGTGTAGATTTGTGCCTAAATGAAGGTATTTGCGCCAAATCGAAAAGTCGCAATTAATGAATTCCAGACCAAAGAATGATTGTAACTGAAATCACGACTAGCAAAGTGAAATCAGTGATTTTGTTCTAAACCATTTGGTGCAATTGTTTGTCGCAAAAAATGACATAAAAGGAAATTTGAGACAAATCACAGTCAAAAAAACAGGGTAAAATCCTTCATACATACCCCCCAATGTCCTAAAAAAGTAACATGGAGCCGCCCTCACCTGGTGTTCAAAGGAGCAGCTAACCCTGGCACAGGTAAAAAGCAGTACAGAACATGTAATACCTCCCTGTACTGTAGGGGGCGCTACCACACACTAGTCAGTGCATGAACTTCAGTAATACAGGGGTTTTAACAGTAAAATGTCCATTATGATTGGTCAGTTCTTCCGGGTATTGACACATTTCACAAATCTGGACTGTCTGTAGCATTGTATGTTGAGTCTGGTTTCAAGGTACAATGGTCCAGAAAAGACCATTGTATGTTGAAACTATTGTATGTTGAGGCCATTGTAAGTTGATGGATCACTGTACAGAATCATTGTGGCACCTTTGACAATGGGTCCAATCCTGACTCCACCAACATCCCCATGTTAACCATGTAATTCCCTCCAGTTTCTATTACCGTTCATAGTAGTTGCTCCAACATTGTATCCCAGAGGTCTTCTCGCCCGTATTTTCCTAACGTGGCAATGCTTGATACAAACCAGATGGATGTCTTCAGAAGGCTTGGTTTTGCCAACTGCTATCACACCCAACTCTACTATAAACATCAATGTGACCAAGCAAGCATGTTTTACTCATGTGGAAATAAGAGAGCCTAGCTGTGTCAGATACAATGACTAAGGGCCCATTCACATCACGCTTTGACCATATGTCTCAGGTATTATCCCATATATCAGCAAACGTAACCCATGGCATGCTCCTAGTAGGCCCATTAAGTTGTGTGTCGGTGGTGTCTTTTTACCTAGAGGTGACTTAGGAAACCCACTTTAAATTACCGCTCGTCTTACAGACCACGTGATCGGGCCCGACAAGCAAGCAATCTGTTAGGATACAGAGACTTTCCTTTATAAGATTGGAAGTATTTGTAATCTGAGCAGATACTTTCTTCTATCACATCTGTTTTGCTAAAACACTGCATAACATTTGGTTTATACAGTAATATTATGATCTATGTGGAGGAAGAAGAAAAAAAAAAAAGCAACTACAACAACTAAATTGCAAAAAATTAGCGATTCCATTACATATTTAGTCTACCAAAAGAGATACGCTGGCACCGCATACTCATGACTAGGGTATCCTATACCTGCGCTGTGACCCAGTTCCCCATTCCCACTTACCAAACACACTTTATGGTAGAAAGGCCACAGCGGCCAATTTTATTAAATGACATAATAACAATATATTAAATAACCTTTTATAAATAATCAGACAACATTGCCTGACCCATCTTTTACAAATAACAAAACAAATACGAATAGTGCAAAAACCTTTTTAGTCCCACTCTACCACCTAGCCGAAGGGGGACTTGGAGGCATCCTAATTTCTCCTTCGGGTCTCCTACTTTGCCCTGAGTCGTCCCTTCACCACCTGACCCCAGGGCACCACTTTCAGAGACCCCCGCCCCCTTTGGGCCACTCCCGCAGGGGTTCACCACTCGAGGCTTGGTACCGCCCCCAGCCTCACCATCCCATTCATTGTCAACTCTCTCCAAGTGTCTCCAAGTCCCCCTCTAGCTCCTGCCACTGCGACAAGCAAAACCCCTTCCTCCCACAAGCATCACTACAATAAGGGCGGGCGGGCGGGCAACTTTCTTCTTGGCGGTCTACTCCCTCTGAGGTAACCAAACTCCCCTTACCCCCTATTTAAAAACTCCCCCCAGACTCCTCCCTTTGACCGACCCTTGTCCTCTGCCTGACCCCTTGTTAACCCCTCTCGCTCCAGACATGTCCCCTGTCATGTCCCCCTACACTCCCATTCTGTCCATTCCAGGGTTGTCTTGATACTTACAAATAATGGAGTCAGGCAAATCCTCCCAGGCTTATGTACAAAAAAAAAAAAAAGACCATTAAAGGTGCTCTACTGTACACGAGTCCTTATAAAAATACATATAGAAATTAAATAGTGGCACTCACCATGCATTGTGCTAAAAGTAGTCCTCTATTCTTTATATTAAGGACTACCGGCGCAAAACATATGTTACTCCAGGCTCTGTCCACATCCTCTCTTGTCCCGAAATATATTCAGATCCACTATGGACTGCATTTTGACTATGACTCTTGCTCTTAAATCAGGCTGCTACAATTGATTCTGCCTGATGGATATGCAAAACATTAGCCGCCCAGTCCCACTCATTTTCTGATTACTCCATCTTGTTAGGGCCCATGCACACTGTGGAAATTCCAAAGCACAATTCCGCTTGCAGCAACCTCCCATTGTTTTCAATGCAATTCTGCTGCTTCTGGAAATGCATTGCCGTTAATGGGGACAGTGCTTAGAGCCCGTGCACTCTTCGGAATTTCTGTCCGGAGAAATTCTGGATGGAGATTCCATGTGCAGCAGGCAGGAGCGGAATCAGTGCTTAATGGGATACTCCGCCCCTAAACGCCCCCCCCCCCCCCCCCGCGATATCTGAGTCGGCACCGCGTGTGTACTGAACACAGGAGCTTGGGGCTTCCGTGTTTGCGACGTCACGTCACGCCCCCTCCATTCATGTCTATGGGAAGGGGTGTGCCGGCTAGTACACAGCCACAACCCCTCCCATAGACATGAATGGAGGGGGCGTGATGTGGTCGTTCCCTCATCCAGCACGGAGCGGAGTTCACTCCGTGTATTGGATTACCAGCAATCAGGCTCAGACTTCTTATCCTGTATGCTTTGGATATGGGATCAGATGTTTAGGGGAGGAGTACCCCTTTATTTGCCTGAGCTGTTGCTTATTCTCTGCATATAATGGGTGACAACAGCAGACCAGCCGTCCTGTATCATGTGTCATAGTCAACTTCCCTATAGATTATATATGGTTGTTATATTCTTAGTCCCCACAGTGCCTCTGTTAACCTCAGAGTTGTGGATTTATACAGTGGTCTTCAACCTGCGGATCTCCAGATGTTGCAAAACTACAACTCCCAGCATGCCCGGACAGCCGTTGGCTGTCCGGGCATGCTGGGAGCTGTAGTTTTGCAACATCTGGAGGTCCGCAGGTTGAAGACCACTGCTTTGTGCCATTGTGGATCCCTGCTGTGGGAGTCCATTGTGATGTGTGGGGGCGTTTACAGATCTACAGCATTAACCCATCGTCATTCATTTGGGCCAATCTTCAGTGTATCTATCTTACATAGGTAGCATGCTACTTGTTTCCACTGTGTTTTTTCTGATAAATGTGTTAGATGTCTATGCAGGTATCTGTGCTTGTCTTTTGTGTCTTAGTGAAAAGGACGTACTTACAGGAGTGGTAGGTGCAGTGACTTTTAGTCAGTTTCCTCCCACAGTTGTTACTTACTGTGGTTTTTACGTATAAGGCATTTGGGGTTGCTGTAAGTCTAGGTTCAGACTACGGAATCTCCGGGCAGAAAATTTCCGCCCGGAGATTCCGAGTGCGGCCAGCGCCGACTGAATCAGTCGGCGCTAGGACCGCGCGGACACTGCAGTCTCCAATAGACTGCAATGTGTTCCGCGAGTATTTCCGCCTGAAGAAAGAGCAACGCCATTCTTCAGGCGGAAATTTCCAAGCGGATTTTCCGTTCACAAATTCCGCTTCACAAATTCCGAAGTGTGAATTAGTGAACGGAAAACCAGTCACTACACTAGACATTTTAGCAAGCGGAATTTCCGCCTGCAGTTTCAAAGCGAAATTGCAGGCGGAAATTCCGTAGTCTGAACCTAGTCTTATGAGAAGATGTTGCCTTTACTGAAAAGCTTTGTTATTTTAACTTCCAGTGGTTAAAAGCAAGACTGTTAGGGTATATGATAGTCATAAGGGGGTCTCCTTCCTATCTATGACCACTCCCTGGGGGAGATTTATCAAAACCTGTGCAGAGGAAGAGTGGTGCAGTTGCCCATAGCAACCAATCAGATTGCTTCTTTCATTTTCCACAGGCCTCTAAAGAGGCCTGTGGAAAATGAAAGAAGCAATCTGATTGGTTGCTATGGGCAACTACACCACTCTTCCTCTGCACAGGTTTTGATAAATCTCCCCACCTGTGTGTCAGTATGGACGGTCTTTACAAATATCAGATTCCCTCTATGTATTACAGGGAAACCCCTCCAAAAGATCATCTCATTGAGAAGGTCACTCCCTTATCCAGACCATATTTGCTGTGACAGATTTCCAGTTCCATCACAATGTGCATACTGACCAACTTCTCCAAGAGGAACTTTACTCTAGTAGGTCATTTTTAGATGAAAGTTTCACTATATGTGGTTCCTCATCTATTTTAACTTGTGCATTAGACTTCTTAAAGGGGTACTCCGGTTAAAACCTTTTTTTTTTTTTTTTTTTTTAATCAACTGGAGCCAGAAAGTTAAACAGATTTGTAAATTACTTCTATTAAAAAAAAATCTTAATCCTTCCTGTACTTATTAGCTGCTGAATACTACAGCGGAAATTCTTTTCTTTTTGAAACACAGAGCTCTCTGCTGACATCAGGAGCACAGTGCTCTCTGCTGACATCTCTGTCCATTTTAGGAACTGTCCAGAGCAGCATATGTTTGCTATGGGGATTTCCTTTTACTCTGGACAGTTCCTAAAATGGACAGAGATGTCAGCAGAGAGCACTCTGCTCCTGATGTCAGCTGACAGCTCTGTGTTTCAAACGGAAAAGAATTTCCACTGTAGTATTCAGCAGCTCATAAGAACTGAAAGGATTAAGATTTTTTAATAGAAGTCATTTACAAATCTGTTTACCTTTCTGGAGCCAGTTGATATATAAAAAATGTTTTTTTTTTCCTGGATAACCCCTTTAAAGGCAATTTTTCCCAACCAGGTTGCCTTCAGCTGTTGCAAAACTACAACTCCCAGCACCCTTGTTAGGAAACGCTGTATAAGAGGATGGGATTTCACAGGCTTCTGGTCCTCCGCACATCAACACCCCCCCCCCCCCCCCCCCCCCCCCGGTTTAACTAATTGAAAGAGTTATTCCAAATTCTTCTCTACTCTTGGCATGTCTGGACTTTAGTCACTTATCTGTGACTTTCCCTGGGTTTGTAAATCACTCCTAGCAGTGAATGTGGAGTCAATACCTTGTTTTCATGTAACCGGATACTTCTAATGCCAAGACGCCAACTGTTGGTTTTTGCACTTTGTAGAGTCTGTTCTCCCCAAATATGAGGCTTAATGAAATCTTATCTTCTCGCTCCACTGATGACAGAAAATACAGCATTGTGTCACCTTGGATTATTTCTTTTGGTTGCTTTTTTCTCGCTGTTTCCACATTCTATTTCGACATTATGATCTATAGAGGAGAAAACCCATTTTGGACTTTAAATAAGGATCTTCCATAAAAGTTAATGGGGGGTACAAGTGTTTTGAAATCAACTGGTGCCGGGAAGTTACATGGATTTGTAAATTACTTCTATTTAAAAATCTTAATCCTTCCAGTACTTATCAGCTGCTGTATGCTTTACAGGAAGTTGTGTAGTTCTTTTCAGTCTGACCACAGTGCTCTTTGCTGACACCTTTGTCTGTGTTAGGAACTGTCCAGAGAAGGAGCAAATCCCCATAGCAAACTTCTCCTGCTCTGGACAGTTCCTGAGACGGACAGAGGTGTCAGCAGAGAGCACTGTGGTCAGTCTGAAAAGAACTACACAACTACCTCTGGAGCATACAGCAGCTAAGTACTGGAAGGATTAATATTTTGATATAGAAGTAAATTACAATTTTGCATAACTTTAGGGCACCGGTTAATTTGAAAAAATTTATTTTTATTCCACCGGGTACCCCCTGTAACAATATTTTTGTCATGTGCTACATATTGCTCAAATGCTACACAGTTGCACTCAAAATCTAACAAACCACCAGGTTGATTTTTGTTTCGGTATAGGGAGAGATCACAAATAAGTCTGCATGTAATGGATCTATGGTCCTGCAGTGGACGCCACTGCTTAATACTTAACCTTTAATAAATACTCGTTCAAAAACACTACTTGAATGGTGAATAACCCACAACCAATAAAATAACAACAATGTTACGGGTTATATCAGACTTGTTCTATTCTAGAAAGAAAGTATAGTATTCCACATGTGTGAGAAATAAATGTACTACAAAGAATTACTCCCTGCATGTTTCTGCCAGAGTTTTATGGCATCCTCAGGGGAGGTATCTCAAAGGAAATAGCACTAGACAACACAAGAGTACACAAATTGTGTTTTAATTAAATACAGCAGTGGTATAATTAAGTACTGTCAATATCGGGAGAGATCTATTACTCAAGACTGGTGGGGCAGGTAGAAGACTTAAGGAACAACCCCCATGACTCGAAGTGCAGGCAGGATAAAAGTGGTGATAGATTCCCATTAAAGAGGTTATCCCGGATTAGGAATTAAAGGGGTACTCTGGTGGAAAACTTTTTTTTTTTTTTTATCAACTGGTGCTATATAGTAAAGTTAAACATATTCGTAAATTACTTCTATTAAAAAATCTTAATCCGTCCAGTACTTATTAGCTGCTGCATACTACAGAGGAAATTATTTTATTTTTGGAACACAGAGCTGTCTGCTGACATCATGACCACAGTGCTCTCTGCTGACATCTCTGTCCATTTTAGGAACTGTCCAGAGTAAAAGGAAATCCCCATAGCAAACATATGCTGCTCTGGACATTTCCTAAAATGGACAGAGGTGTCAGCAGAGAGCACTGTGGTCATGATGTCAGTAGAGACCACTGTGTTCCAAAAAGAAAATAATTTCCTATGTAGTATTCAGCAACTAATAAGTACTGGAAGGATTAAGATTTTTTAATAGAAGTAATTTACAAATCTGTTCAACTTTCTGGCACCAGTTGATTTAAAAAAAAAAAAAAAAAGTTTTGCACCGGAGTACCCCTTTAAGAGCTGATTTCTTCCAAAAATAGCAAGATCCTTGTCTTCAGGTTGGGTGTGGTATTGAAGCTCAATTCTATTGTAGTTAATGAAGCCAAGTTGTAATACTACACACGGCCTGAGGACAGGTGTGGTGCTGTTTTTGGAAGAAATAAGCTGTTATGGGTCAATATATATATATATATATATATAAATCAATGAGGTGTCCATCTCCAAAGTGACAGACATTTTGTAGCCGACCTGCTCGAAGGGATAATTCAGTACTTTGAAGTGTACATAAGTGTTCACGTAACTTTTGACATGTCAGAAGTTGTGATTGGCTGGGGTCGCAATACTGATCTAATATTCAGGGCCTAGCCTAAGGGTACGTTCACGCGCGCAGATTTTTTAGCGGGTTTTCCGCTGCGTATTTGAAAGTGGGCGGGCTCTTCTCGGCTGTCCGCAGCATATTTTCCGCAGCGGAATTTACGCCGCGGAAAATCCGCCACAGTCCCTAATAACTTCAATGGGGCCTGCGGCGGATTTTCCGCAGTGTACATTGCTGCGGACAGCCGAGAAGAGCCCGTCCACTTTCAAATACGCAGCGGAATAGTACACAATAGTACACCACTTACCATCCCTGCTGCTCTACAGCGTCACCACCGGATTTCCACTGGGCTTTGTGGATGAAACGGAGTTCATATTTCCAATGTAACTCTATGAGACTTAGGCTATGTTTACACAGCGGATTCCTGCTATTCCGCACAAATCCTGCTCATAAAAGTAGCCTACGGATTTTTCACAGTTTTGCAGGATTTGAGCGGAATTCATGCAGAATTTCTGTGCTTTCAAAACACAGATGTGCTCAAATTCAGAGTCTCATTAACTTCAATTGGGGCTCTGAACAAAATTCTGCAAATTGTAAAGACATGTCTTTTAATTTAGAATTTCGCATGGACATTCCGCCGTGTGAACATGGCCTGAGCCTCTACTTTCAGGTCACATAGTAAGCACTGTATAAATCCACAATGCAATTTGGGTGCAGCAGGGATCAAAGTCATTGTCTTATTAGATTAAAAAAAAAGGAGCACCTGGTAAGAGGGGTAGCAGGGTGCTGTTCCTGGATAACTCCTTTTAAAGGGGTACTACCGTGTAAAACTTTTTTTTTTGTTTTTTTTTAATCAACTGGTGCCAGAAAGTTAAACAGATTTATAAATTACTTCTAATAAAAAATCTTAATCCTTCCAGTACTTTTTCAGGGGCTGTATACTACAGAGGAAATGTTTATCTTTTTGGATTTCTCTTATGCCACGACAACAGTGCTCTCTGCTGACCTCTGCTGTTCATTTTAGGAACTGTCCAGAGCGGGAGAAAATCCCCATAGCAAACCTATCCTGCTCTGGACAGTTCCTAAAATGGACAGTAGAGGTCACTGTGGTCGTGACATAAGAGAAATACAAAAAGATAAATATTTCCTCTGTAGTATACAGCCCCTAAAAGGTACTGGAAGGATTTAGATTTTTTTATAGAAGTAATTTACAAACCTGTCCAACTTCCTGGCACCAGTTGATAAAAAAAAAAAAAAAGTTTTCCACGGTAGTACCCCTATAAGGGGGTACTCGCGTGCCTCAGCCTTCTGAACATCCGGTTCAGAAGGCTTGGAGCAGTGGCCGCGGTCGCGACCGCGGCCACTGCTCCAAGCCTTCTGAACCGGATGTTCAGAAGGCTTGGGCACATGAGTACCCCTTTAATTTTTAGATTGTTGTTTTTCGTTGATTTCCTCTCCTAAGGATAGGAACCCCGCACTCCCTTTGATCCCCGCACTCCCTTTGATAATTAGGTATATTATTATTGTATTTGTTTTCTACAATAAGTCCAGAGAAAGTCAAGCGCTTGTAGACAGCGGTGAATAAAACGGGAACTGTCCAATATTTGGAAAAAGTCTGAGGTTTGGCGGCAGAGCTTTCGTCTGGTTACGCTAAAGACTCACTTTCTTGCAACAAAGGTTACGAAATCACGTTACACAACAACCGATACTAATAAATTCCTCTTTTCGTTGCACATAAAGTCAATTTTTCAGAGGCCCTCTTACTCAAACTTAAAATGTAGTATTTTATCTATCTATCTATCTATCTATCTATCTATCTATGTAGATCCTTGCATTTGTCCCATTAGAACCTCCTATCTATATGGCCTAATAAAATATACTGATGTCATATTATAGCAACCTCCTTCCGTAAGGTAGTAAAGAGCCGCTTACACGGACTCCATCATAACCCTCATAATTTCCCCTAGGGGCTACCATACATGTGGATATAACTTCTGAATTTTGAAGACCCTGAATTGCAATGTGTATTAAGAAGTTTTGTCCAAGTGCCAATTTTTGGGGGAAATCCGTGGCCCAATAATATATTTCCATGCTCCATTTCGTCGGGCCCATGGCAGGTTGGAGTCTTTGTTCTTTGTGTGTTTATTAATTCCTTGCAGTTAATTGCATTTGCTCGGCCAGAAGCATTTGTGTGTGAAGGTCGGATTACTAGATGAGACACGCATTATTCTTTCATCAATGTTAGCTTCATAAAAAGTGTATGGCCAGTTTAACACTTTACGGGCCCTCTACTACATCCAAGTGTCCCATCACCATGCACTGCTGGATTCATTGCACGGTGGACACCAGCGATGACCTTAACCAGGGCTGGACAAATTTACTATGAATCCGGGAGCCAACAAAAAACAGGTTGGAAGCCAGGATGCTGCACGTTATGCCACGTAACGTTATATTATCAGTCATCATCTACCCTCACGTGTCACCATCATTAGTGTCCCCCTCATCTCTCTGTGCCACAGTCATTAGTGCCCCCCTCATCTCTCCGTGTCACAGTCATAAGTGCCCCCTCATCTCTCCATGTCACTGTCATTAGTGTCCCCCTCATCTCTCCGTGTTACAGTCATGAGGGTCCCCCTCATCTCTCCGTGTTACAGTCATTAGTGTCCCCCTCATCTCTCCGTGTCAGTCATTAGTGTTCCCCTCATCTATCCGTGTTACAGTCATTAGTGCCCCCCTCATCTCTCCGTGTTACAGTCATTAGTGTCCCCCTCATCTCTCCGTGTTACAGTCATTAGTGTCCCCCTCATCTCTCCGTGTTACAGTCATTAGTGTTCCCCTCAACTATCAGTGTCACAGTCATTAGTGCCCCCCTCATCTCTCCGTGTCACAGTCATAAGTGCCCCCTCATCTCTCCGTGTCAGTCATTAGTGTCCCCCTCATCTCTCCATGTCACTGTCATTAGTGCCCCCCTCATCTCTCCGTGTTACAGTCATTAGTGTCCCCCTCATCTCTCCGTGTCAGTCATTAGTGTTCCCCTCATCTATCCGTGTCACAGTCATTAGTGCCCCCCTCATCTCTCCTTGTCAGTCATTAGTGCCCCCCTCATCTCTCCGTGTTACAGTCATTAGTGTCCCCCTCATCTTTCCGTGTTACAGTCATTAGTGTCCCCCTCATCTCTCTGTGTCAGTCATAAGTGTCCCCCTCATCTCTCCGTGTTAGTCATTAGTGTCCCCCTCATCTCTCCCTGAGTCACAATCATCAGTGTCCCCTTATCCTTTCCTGTTTCACATCCATAAGTGTCCCCTTCCCCTCTCTGTGTCACAGTCATTAGTGTCCCCCTCTTCTCTCCGTGTCACAGTCATTAGTGTCCCCCTCATCTGTCCGTGTCACAGTCATCAATGTCCCCTTATCCTTTCCTGTTTCACAGTCATTAGTGTCCCCACATCTCTCCCTGTGTTAGTCATTATTTTTCCCCTCATCTCTTCCTTTGTCACAGTCCTTAGTGTCCATGTGTCACAATCCTTAGTGTCCTTTTCATCTCCCCTCATGTGCCACATTCATTAGTGTCACCTCATCTTTGAAAAAAACAAACTCCTTTACCTCCGCCGCCGTTCCCCCATTATGCTTCCAGTCGGCGCTCCAGTGTTCCATGAGCAGTGGATGCCACATGACCACAACAGCCAATCAGCAGCTTTAGCGGTCATGCACAGTACTCCTTAGTATGGAGCATGCCCCCTGAGGAAGTAGAAGTAGTTAGGAGCAGTAGCATTATAATTAGAGATGAGCGAACTTACAGTAAATTCGATTCGTCACGAACTTCTCGGCTCGGCAGTTGATGACTTTTCCTGCATAAATGAGCTCAGCCTTCAGGTGCTCCGGTGGGCTGGAAAAGGTGGATACATTCCTTGGAAAGAGTCTCCTAGGACTGTATCCACCTTTTCCAGCCCACCGGAGCACCTGAAAGCTGAACTAATTTATGCAGGAAAAGTCAGCAACTGCCAAGCCGAGAAGTTCGTGACGAATCGAATTTACTGTAAATTCGCTCATCTCTAATTATAATCCTATAGCCAATGCAAAAACATTTTAAAGCAGACATGTGTAGATAGGGCGTATTCTTCTCTAAAGTAGAAACACTAAAGTAAAGCCATAGTATTTGTATCCATTACTATGTGTGTATGAAATAAAATGTTTATTGCTGCATTTAGTGGAATCTGTTCATCAGTTCGCATGAGCGACACTAAAGATAACTTGGTGGATTAACTCTCGATCTCAGTAAAACTCACAGAATACTCACAGTACAGATACATAAATCAGTAGACACACATCCTAACTCGCAGACATAGTCATCCATCTGCACATTAGTTCAACAAGTCCTGACAACCTTTACAAGTGAAAACCTTCAGGAATGTGCCATGATGAGCCGTGCCACAATGTGTCTCAGACTAGACTCAAATGTATTCGATTTTATTTAGTGCTATAACTTGTTTAATGCATTGTTTATGTACTGCCCCCATTGAGCAGTCTGTATGGACATGTGACATGTGGAAAAACACCGCCCCCTATTGGCTGCTATCTCTGGTGCAATTAAATGTATCACCTAGATTTCTTTCCTGATTAGAACCGAATACTGAAACATGTATTTTATCTTATCTGTTTCTATTTATTTTATTTGTTGGACTTTATTATAGGGACTGCCATGTTGATTGAGCTATTTTTAACAGCATTTATAAATATGCATTACAGCAGGACTCATTGACATAAGCAACAACAGACAGTAGCTTCTGGACATGCTCTGTGACCTTTGAAGATATTAAAGGAAAACTGTCACTTGTTTTCTCCCGCATTATCCACAGGTACTGGTGGAAGTGCGGGAGACGCTGATTAAAATGAGCCCAACCTTGTCCAGATCTGCGCCGCCGTTCTCTCGCAATTGTAGTTTTATTATCTGTTGAAATCTTCCCGTAACTGGCATGGGCGGGGCTTTGGCTCTTAACTGGCACTGACGTCAGCACTGCTTATGAATATTCGTCCCCCCCAGTTAGGAGCGGCAAAGAGAGGGAGAACTGGAGGGAGTGGGGATGAATATTCATAAGCGGCGCTGACATCAGTGCCAGTTAAGCGCCGAAGCCCCGCCCGTGCCAGTTACAGGAAGATTTCAACAGATAATAAAACTACAATTGCGGGAGAATGGCGGTGCAGAACCGGACAAGGTAGGGCTCATTTTAATCAGCGTCTCTGGCACTATCCACCAGTACCTGTGGATAGTGCGGAAGAAAACAAGTGACAGTTTTCCTTTAATAGCTCTGAGGCTCAGCTATTGTAAAGATCCTGTCTTATCTATATACTGGCATCACTTTTCGCTGTAATGTAGATTTCAGGAGTTTCTTTTTTTTTTTTTTTTAAAGTATAGATAGTAAAATGAAAAATTTGAAAAAACATCACCAACAATTCTTTAAAAAATATGTGTAACGAAAAACTTAATTTAAACAGTAGGTCATTTACTAATTGACACTTTTCCTATAAGCTTCAGTTTCTTTTTTGGTCTGTAGTAAGGATGGGGAGCAGTGGTAGTAGAGGGACAGCATCCAATGCATAGCCACCCTCCTTTTTTGTAGTCACTCTTTATAAAGGGTAACCAAACTTTCCGAAAACTTGTGACATGTCATAGAGACAATCAAAAGTTTGATCAGTTGGGGATCCAAGTACTGAGACCCCGACTCTTTGCTAAAATGAAGGGGCAGAAGCGATTGGCTGAATTAGGTCTCCCTTCACTTGCTGAAGACATGCTCATAGACTTCTATTCTTTGAGCTATTTTTAGCTATTTTTAGTTATTTGTCATAATATATATTGCATCTTGTATTATTTAAATGTAGAATACAAATGTGATAGAGGGTTTGATGAGGGCAGATGGTATTACTCTAGGGGCAGATGGCATTAACCCCTTGTATTCGTGACACCAGGGCGTGGTTTATCCTCAATACCACCCGAAGTTATACCGCTGGATCCTGGGCTAGGCACAGGGACAATATTGACTCCGAAGCCAAGTTACGGAACAACGGTAGCTTTACTGAATTATACAGGTGGAATAGTCTATACAGCTTAGCCAGGCCCACAGAGGTGACCAGTTACTTCAGAGACCTTAGGGCTTGCTGGGACTTGTAGCGGACTGGGACAATTTTGATGCAGGCCACGCTGACTGAAGACAGGTTGAGACTAACTATACCCTGTTTGTAGCTTACCCGGCTCTGACTGGGACCTGGGGGTAGTGGACTTGTAGACTTGTGGCTGCTTGACAGACTTTAGGCCTCCTCTGGACTCCAGGCACAAACCTAGGACTTGACGGCACTTTAATTCAGCAAAGACTAAAGAGCTCCAAGAGACTAAAGAGACTCCTCCCAGGGCTTATATAGGGATAATAGGGGGAGACTCTGTTGGGGTCCCATAGTCCCAGCCGACTGCAGCACATGGCGTATAAGACGACCCCTGAGTTTTTGTAACATTTTCCAGGGTTGAAAAGTCGTCTTATACCCTGGAATATATGGTACTTTTATTTAACTTACTAGCATTTGCTTTACAAATTCATTGCTTAATCTGCCACTTAAATCCCCCCCCCCCCTCCTGGCTGTAAATAGTCCCTCATATCACTACATATGTTAAGTCTGGCTACTGGGAGGTTAATTATATGACTTGTAGATTTAGTTATTCCAGATCCACCGCATTGACCTTTTCCTCAATAAACCTTGTACAGCTACAATGTCATAATAATGATTATCTGTAGAAATCTATCTGTGTTAAAAAAAATTACAGATCTTGTTTAGATACCAAAAAATAATTACCATGAACTTTTCTTCTTTGTTATATGTTTATAAAGGTCCTGTCAATGGCATATTTATTTAATAAATACAACATGTATAATATAATGTCATAAGATATTATACACTGAGCTGTATGGTGACGCATAGTGTCAGAATACATATT
Source organism: Hyla sarda (assembly GCF_029499605.1). Taxonomy (NCBI): domain Eukaryota; kingdom Metazoa; phylum Chordata; class Amphibia; order Anura; family Hylidae; genus Hyla; species Hyla sarda. The sequence continues at coordinate 54,592,317 of NC_079196.1, forward strand.
GGTGACATGGCACTAGTATGTGCTGTGCATTGGTGTCTGACCATTATGACCTCCACTAGAATGAAGTGGTGGCATTAGGAAAGAGCATCACTGCCACTTAATTTTAGCAGTTGGTGGGGGTCACAGTATTCTAAACCCCCGATGATCAGATTGTGGTGGCCCAGTACTGGACTTTTACTCCTGTACCCTTGCTGCCCTGTCAGGCAGCCTCCCTGCAGTGTCCCCTGGGCCCCCTGCACCCGATCCCCTTGTACAGTTATTGTTATGCTATATAATGTATATAAAAGTGTTATGCCTTTAAGAATAGTTGCCATGTGGTTAAACATCAGTCATGTGATTGTAACCCAGTGAGGTTTCAGTGACCTAAGGGTGACCTATGGGACATCACCAGAGTCTCCCCTATATAAGACCTGGGAGGAGTCTATTCAGTTTCTTGGAGTCTTTGCTGAATTACAGTTCATTCAAGTCCGAAGTTTGTGTCTGGAGTCCAGAGGAGGCCTAAAGTCTGTCAAGCAGCCACAAGTCTACAAGTCCACCACCCCCAGGTCCCAGTTAGAGCCGGTAAGCTACAAACGGGGTATAGTCAGTCTCAGTCAAAGTCATCTGTCTTCAGTCAGTGTGGCCTGCATCAAAATTGTCCCAGTCCTACAAGTCCCAGCAAGCCCTAAGGTCTCTGAAGTCACTGGTCAGCTCTGTGGGCCTGGCAAAGCTGTATAGACTATTCCACCTGTCTAATTCAGTAAAGCTACCGTTGTTCCGTAACTTGGCGTCGAAGTCATTATTGCCCCCGTGCCTAGCCCAGGATCCAGCGGTATACCTTCAAGTGGTATTGAGGATTAACCATGCCCTGGCATCACGAATACAAAAATGAATGCCATCTGCTCCTAGGGTAATACCATCTGCCCTGCATCACACCCTCTACCACAATATATTGTCTATTTTTTAAATAAATAAATAAATAACTATATATATATATATATATATATATATATATATATATATATCTGTGTGTGTGTGTGTATAAGAAATTTAGTATATAAGAAAGGTGATCTTTGGGAAATCTTGGCCTTAACTAGATTATTCCGGGATGAAGGTGCAGCACAGGAGACATCCTGGGAGTAGAAGTGAGTGTAATGATGCTTATTAAATTCAGAAGCAGGCTTCATCTTGAGCTGTCACCTTTCCTGTGTCCTTATAATGACTCCCAGTACTCAGATACCTCCAGGACTTATTGTAGGGCAGAATAGAATGACCAAACAGCTGCTGCGCAAAGAAATCATAAAACAACATAAATGTGTCAGAAGCAATAATACAAAATGGTAACTCACCATTGTTACCATTGGCAGGAACTGTGTGGGGTAGTAATTTGCAGGCATTGGATCCATTACTCAAGCATAAACAACGACTGTTGCCGGCAACTGGCTCCACATTAAAAAGCAGGTGAAGATGACATGACAGGAATTCTCCTGCCATGTCTAACAGGGAGGAGTTGTTATAGGGATATAGGTCTCTGTCCTAGGTCTCCAAACTGTGGACCCCCAGCTGTTGCAAAACTACAACTCTCAGCATGCCCGGACAGCCAACGCTGCTCTAGGTGGTATAGCAGACAAATAAAATTGGTATGTGCAGTTTTGTGGGGCGGACCAAAGTTTTGACTTTATTCTAGAATGAGATGATAGTAAGAGAATAGTCAAGGCAAGAAATGATAGTATCGGAATTATTTATTTTACTGGTGTAGGTAGCCTACAAGTACAAGTGACAGTCTTTGTTGCCACTTTCTTCTGGAGAACCCATGACCAGGTTCCAGGGAACCACAATTGGGAATCAATGCTTTGGGTAGTAGTGAGAGGATTTGGCCAGTAAATGAGAGAATGACGTTCAGATTTGGGCCTATAACCTGTAGCTCACTGCATGGCATATTGAGAATTTTTTTTTTTTTTTTTTGTGTATTTATAACCTTTTATACCATCATTCAATATCATAAACATTATTTCATGTCATTAGCCATCATTGTCTGACTGCTTTGCTTTCATCTGATTTGTTATCCTTGGATTATGACCCTGAAGGTGTTCGCTGCATTTTTATTGTAACGTCCTTATGTAGACTATACATACAAGTGCTATACAGGGCTCATCTAATACAGTATAAAGCCATTGTAGCCTGATAGAAGCTACTGGAGTCTTGTCACTAAACAGGATTTTCTTTTTTGACAGATTGCTGGTTGGTGCACCGAGAACGAAAGCCTTTCCCGCTCAGAAAGCGAACGTATCGGGTGGATTGTTTTCCTGTGATATTACGTCCACAGCTCCGTGCACAAGGGTTGAATTTGATAATTCAGGTATATTGCTGACAACCATTTCCATTCATTTGCATGTTACAATATATAAACTAGTGTATCCTTAAAGGGGTACTCCGGTGGAAAACTTTTTTTTTTTTTAATCAACTGGTGCCAGAAAGTTAAACAGATTTGTAAATTACTTCTATTAAAAAATCTTAATTCTTCCAGTACTTATTAGCTGCTGAATACTACAGAGGAAGTTCTGTTCTTTTTGGAACACAGAGCTCTCTGTTGACATCATGACCACAGTGCTCTCTGCTGACACCTCTGTCCATTTTAAGAACTGTCCAGAGTAGGAGAAAATCCCCATAGAAAACATATGCTGCTCTGGACAGTTCCTAAAATGGACAGAGATGTCAGCAGTGAGCACTGTGGTCATGATGTCAGCAGAGAGCACTGTGGTCATGATGTCAGCAGAGAGCTCTGTGTTCCAAAAGGAAAATTATTTCCTCTGTAGTGTTCAGCAGCTAATAAGTACTGGAATGATTAAGATTTTTTAATGGAAGTAATTTACAAATCTGTTTAACTTTCTGGCACCAGTAGATTTTTTAAAAAAGTTTTCCACTGGAGTACCCCTTTAGTGGGGTTATCTACCATAAGGTGATTTTAGTATGTACCTGGCAGACAGTAAAGTACATGCTTAGAAGGATCTGTGTCTTGGGGCTCAATGGCTATGTTGTGAGATTATTATAACACTGTCGCTATGTTTTTATGAACTGGTATTTCCTGTTTGAGTTTCCTTCTTTGCCTACAAATTGCATAATTCCATTTTCCTCCCTTCCACACATCAGCCACCCCACCCATTGAAACATAAATGAGCTGCATCCATTCAAAAGACCTGTGGTTTTCAATCAGGGTGCCCACAGCTGTTGCATTAGTTGCAGATTGATCTCTCTCCCACCAAGCGATCACTCCACCCATTGAATCAGACAGGCTCCCTGTCATCAGCTGACTAGTGAGTCAGGTCTCGGCTGCATTGCAAGCTGGGAAAAATCTGAGACAACAGTCATTTTGTATGCTGTTAAAAATAAATATTAGGGTGAAAATCACATAAGAATTGTGAGAAAACCGTCACAGACGGGTACAGACACTATATTATGAACTACACTAACTTTACAGCCCCTGTAGAATAGTCAAATGAAAAATAATTTCTGGAATGCCCCTTTAACTGTAAATTACAAAGACATTAGAACAAAGCTGAAGAGGTGATATTGACCTTGTAAATGGACTTCGTACCATAGAGGCAGACCATAGGGGGAGATTTATCAAAACCTGTGCAGAGGAAAAGTTGCCCATAGCAACCAATCAGAGCCCTTCTTTCATTTTTAACAAGGCCTCTGCAAAATGAAAGCAGCGATCTGATTGGTTGCTATGGGACACTGGGCAACTTTTCCTCTGCACAGGTTTTGATAAATCTCCCCCATACAGCTTATATGGGGCCCTTGGAGATAGGGGGCCCTGCCACTTTGCTAGGACTCTTATCTCCACATTAATTGCATTTTGAGCTTATAAAGGAGATACTGTCCTTGAAAAAGGCATGGAGGGGACAAGAAACACCAGACTCTTCAGTTTTGGCTCCGTGATGAAAGTTCATTTGAATCTATTCTTTATTTGCACTATGCATTACTATAATAATAATAACAATGACAATAATAAAAATTATAATAATAATAATTATTATTATTATTACTAATACTACCATAGAACTGGCACACAGTAAATATAAACTTTCTTTGCTATGCATCTCACTACAAATTACCATAAATAACAGATATTCTATACCAGAGGTCCTATCTGGCGTTTCTTTTCTGTAACTTGCACAAATTTGCGGTAAACAATGTGTAAAACCACAGCAAAAATACAGGACTATTGTGCAAATTGTGGTAATAAAATGCCCCAAAACACACCAAACTCTAACATTGTATTGAGATGAATAAACTAATACTTACCGTATTTACAACATATCATAGAAGGATGAGAGCTTGCACTCACCGCTACTGTAGACTCTATCTTACGGGCGATCCGTTCCGGCAGGGAGACTTCATTGATGCAGGGTGCTAAGAGGCTAACAGCCGTTTTCGCACAGTAGGTGTGTGCTTCTTCCGGCCTGAGGCTGGAAGAAGCACACACCTACTGTGCGAAAACGGCTGTTAGCCTCTGAGCACCCAGCATCAATGAAGTCTCCCTGCTGGAATGGATCGCCCGTAAGATAGAGTCTACAGTAGCGGTGAGTGCAAGCTCTCATCCTTCTATGATATTTTGTATCTTTGTTTATGCTTTTGAAGCTTAGCACCCCGCTGTAGCCATTATTCCAGTTACCGGCTGGCTTTACTGTTGATATGGTGATTAGCATACGTGTATATTGGATGAATATTTCAGTCTGACTGTGCCCTCTGAATTTGTCTATACTATTTGGTTAATACTTATTTACATTTACTTATTATTTACAGTGGACCCAACATCTGAGAGTAAAGAAAACCAATGGATGGGTGTAAGTGTTCAGAGTCAAGGACCAGGAGGCAAGATTGTGGTAAGTATTGTGGAGATTTTTTTATTTATATTTAAATAAAATATAGAGAAAAAAAAAAAGGCCTATGAATATGTTAACATAATGTCACTAGGACTAAAGAGTTTCCTAAATAGTGTTATAGCCAACATAACATCTGTTTCTCCACACTAAGAAAAACGTTTCGAAATGGAGCAAATTGTAAAGCCCTGAATAGTATGTTGAAGCCGATTATTAATGGCTATATGCATACTTAGAAGATATACTTTTAAGACCTGACAATAGTTATCCATTGAAAAGACCTAGGAGGGTCATTGGTTGTGGGGTCCTGAGCCGAAAACTCCTTGAATATTGTACCAATTATAATATGTCCTATTTTAAACAATAGACTTGTGCTCACCGATATGAAAGAAGGAGATTCGTGAATACGCCCCAAGAATCTCGCGACATCACCGGAAGGTGTTATGTGCTGAGCCAAGACCTCACTATCTCAGATGAAATGGACGGAGGAGACTGGAATTTTTGTGATGGACGACTGAGGGGTCATGAGAAATTCGGATCTTGTCAGCAAGGTGTTGCTGCAACGTTTACAAAGGACTACCATTATGTTGTGTTTGGTGCACCTGGGACATACAACTGGAAAGGTATGCAGACTTGTCCTACGTTCACGTTGTAAGCCTGGGCAGGAAGTTTCAGAAGATCAGCCTTCATTCTGATGTCTACTCTACATGACATTATATGGTGTAGTCTTCAAAGAGGAGAACCAATGGTACAACTAATGGGCCTTTTACATGTACCTATTATTCATTTATACGTATAAATGTCACTTATAAAGACTGTTTACTGTTGTTTAAAAACAAATATGGGAGCATTTTTCTTGGTTGGATAGGGTGCCCAAGGTATGGTCAAGGTATATCTAGTTTCTAAAGATGAAATTGCCTTTCTCAATATAGAAGATTTTTATATCCATCTCACCAGATTTCACAGGTTGCATGCATGAGACCGGGAAAGCTTTCCAGCTATGCTTTCTAGACTTAGGCTAGACCAATGGCTCATATGAGCCTCGTTCATCACACATGTCCACTTGGTTATATCTAATGTACCGTAAGTGGAAATATCTAGACAATGTCCATCTTAGATTTCTTTCACACTGCCGTTTGAACACGGTAGTGCAATGCACGTCAGGGAAACAGGGAAGAATAGCAGGAGAAAAAATACATAATGTGACAAAATGTAAAAAACAACAGCGCCCGACGGACCCCATAATAGTAATATGTCGGGACCTGTTGTTGCCCGTTGTGCCCCATCCGGATAATGAACGTTAAAGGCACAAAAAAGAGCCAAACGGACTTTTTCCGACGGGCACAACGGCAGTGTGAAAGGGGCCTTATTGATGGTGAATGCAACATTACTAGATAATTTGTGTGCTCCCTTTACATATGCCCATTGTCCAGCGACGTTTCCCTCCAGCAATGTAGAAAAAACATCGAAGGGAAACTGATCCTGATTCATTTCTATGGGACAGTTGACATTCATGTATCACTGCAGACTGGTATTTCCTCTTAGTGTTGCCTCCAAATCAATACACAGAGCATATAAACAAAAGTCCAACTTTCATTATTATAATAAATGTAATATTTTAGTGTTTTTCTGTGAATTGACTGTTCACATTAATCCGGCGTCTTATTTTGGATGCTGGACGGTGGAAGGTGCCGCATTGGCGCAGAACAAGGGGAACGCATCTTTCTGTGCTCCCCTGTCTGGCACGCACAATTAATGAATTAAACAATGCATGAAACAATTGATGCCAACTGATGCACTTTTGTCATCACTTGTGGCATCAGTTGCAGCAAGTTGTAGGCTGGGTTCACTGAGCCAAATGCCGAACATGTGAAACCAGCCTTAATGTTTAGTCAACAAGTTTAAATTGACCATAGACAACCAGATAAGGCTACTTTCACACTGCTGTTGCACCCTGTCAAGAACGTCCGTCATTTTTTTTTTTTTAGTTTGACAGCCGTCATTTTGACAGGGCGCAACGAGCTACAGCAGGTCTGAATGGACACCATTAGAGTAAAGGGGGTCCAATGGGCACCACTGTTTTTCAGCTGGAGTAGCGGCAGAAAAAGACGGCACAAGCAGTATTTTTTCTCCCGCTATTCTCACCGGCGGCCCCGATGGCCGTCACACTACCATATGAGAACGGTAGTGTGAAAGTAGCCTAACATGGACACCGGCAAGACATCTGCCCACCATTGGGCCTGCTTGTAGTGAACATAATCTTCTCTCTTTTGCTACAGGTTAAAGGGGATCTATATCAGTAGGATCTACAATAGACAGAGACACTGGGGGAGATTTATCAAAACTTGTGCAGAGGAAAAGTTGCCCATAGCAACCAATCAGATCACTTCTTTCATTTTGCAGAGGCCTTTTCAAAAATGAAAGAAGCTATCTGATTGGTTGCTATGGGCAACTCAGCAACTTTTCCTCTGGACAGGTTTTGATAAATATTCCCACATTCTGGACAGTTCCACTCCCAACACAAAGTAAATTGAACTGGAGAGAGCAATGTTTCCCAAGCAGGGTGCCTCTAGCTGTTGCAAAACTACCACTCCTAGCATGCCCGGACAGCCGAAGGCTGTCCGGGCATGCTGGGAGTTGTAGTTTTGCAACAGCTGGAGGCACTCCGGTAGGGGAACAGTGGGCTAGGTAGTGGTTCTGTGTAGGGAAACAAATATGAAATGGCCATTTCATTCTAGTGATCAGTGGGGGTCATATCATATATGTATCCATATCCCGTCAGTATACCATTACTTTAGTTTGCTAGGAAGAGGCCGATGTGGCAAGTGCCTAAAAAGCTAAATGGGTGCCTAGCTAGCCCCTTCTGCCAGTATATTGTCATACAGACTTACTGAATTTCTGCCCTGGATGAATGAAAGCCTAACTACATAAAACATTGCATGGGCATGTGGATAGATATAGGAAAACTCCCAAATATTTAGACATGCTCATTGTCGACATCCTTACGTTCCCTTCATTTAAGAGGTACTCCGGTGAAAAACTTTATTTTTTTTTTTTAAATCAACTGGTGCCATAACGTTAAACAGATTTGTAAATTACTTCTATTTAACAATCTTAATCCTTCCAGTACTTATCAGCTGCTGTATGCTCGACAGGAAGTTCTTTTCTTTTAGAATTTCCTTTCTGTCTGACCACAGTGCTCTCTGCTGACACCTCTGTCCAGAGCAGGATAGGTTTGCTATGGGGATTTGCTCCTACTCTGGACAGTTTCTAAAATGGACAGAGATGTCAGTAGAGAGTACTGTGTTCAGATAGAAAATAGATTTAAAAAGAAAAGAACTTCCTGTGGAGCATGCAGCAACAGCTAAGTACTGGAAGGATTAAGATTTTTAAATTGAAGTAATTTACAAATCTGTTTAACGTTCTGGCACCAATTGATTTAAAAATAGTTTTTTTTATTGGAGTACCCCTTTAAGTATTCCATTTCAAAAAATGTATTTATTTGCTGCATATATTTCACTGGTTCATATTGTCCTGTTTCTATTTATTTCCATGTTCCTTGCCTATTTTAATTTGCCATTTCACTCATTCATCCATTCAGGTTTTGTTCGAGCAGAACACAAAAATAGTTCATTCGATGACCTGTTCATTTTTGAAGACGGTCCTTATGAGACTGGTGGGGAAACCAAACGCAATCCAGATTTAGTACCTGTTCCGGCTAACAGTTACTTAGGTAACCATTCGTTCACTTCTGATTGTATTGGGGGTGCCCACGTGTGTACCCATCGGTAGCAGACACCATCTTCTGGTTTAATCTAACAGGAACCGGATATTTCACGTAGGGTTCATCTTCGTCTTGGAGAGCTAATGGGTTGTATGATAAAATCCTTCTTTGCTTTATGTCGTCTTACACATTTTCCTTTTTTTCCTGTCTTTGTTTTACTATTATAAATACCCAGGTCTTCTTTTTATGACAACAATGTCCAGTACTGATCCAGATCAGTTTCTCTATAAATCCGAACCCCCAAAATCGAGGGGTCATAAATCGATCGATGTGGCAACTAATAGCTACTTAGGTTTGTGGTTCATTGTGCGATGTTCTGGTGAAATCACCCATCATTCATTGCTGTGGATAGCATGCTGACATGTCCACGTCGGCACCGTGATGAATTCACCAACATTTGCATGAAATGGAACTTTCGTTAGTTCTCGGCTCTACCGTATAGATTTCATTGCTGCTTTTACGACTACTAAAGGCTTCATTCACACTACGACTACTAAAGGCTTCATTCAAACAGAACTATAGTGCAGAACAATGTACAGGGGGGGCCTTTTATATGGATACACCTTAATAAAATGGTGGCCATTTTGAAGTCGGCCATTTTGAATCCAACTTTTGTTTTTTCAATTGGAAGAGGGTCATGTGACACATCAAACTTATTGGGAATTTCACAAGAAAAACAATGATGTGCTTGGTTTTAACGTAACTTTAATAAAAAAAAAAGAGGGAAACACATCATCATGTAGGCCACTGAATATGCAAAATTGCTACATGATGATGTGTTTCCCTCTTTATGCACTGAAGCTGGAACGTTCCCTGAGTTTTTCCAGCAAGATGGTGACCACCACATTATGGGTGTCAGGTCCGAGCATTCCTAGATGAACAGTTTCCTGGAAAGTGGATTGGTCGATGTGGGCCAGTTGAATGGCCCCCAAGGTCTCTCGATCTGACCCCCTTAGACTTTTATCTTTGGGGTCATCTGAAGGCAATTGTCTATGCTGTGAAGATACGAGATGTGCAGAACCTTAAACTACGGATACTGGAAGCCTGTGCTAGTATTTCTCCTGCGGTGTTGCTATCAGTGTGTGAAGAGTGGGAGAAGAGGGTTGCATTGACAATCCAACACATTGGGCAGCACATTGAACACATTTTATAAGTGGTCAGAAACTTGTAAATAACTCATGAAAGAATAAAGTTACGTTAAAACCAAGCACATCATTGTTTTTCTTGTGAAATTCCTAATAAGTTTGATGTGTCACATGACCCTCTTCCTATTGAAAAGACAAAAGTTGGATTCAAAATGGCTGACTTCAAAATGGCCACTATGGTCACCATGGTCTTGAAAAGTTTCCCCCCTCACATATACTAATGTGCCACAAACAGGAAGTTAATATCGCCAACCATTCCCACACTGGTTGGGAAACACTGCTTTTTAGAGGACTCTGTACGCTCATATATTACCATAAATGACATTCATTTATCAGATTAATATAATACCGCCCCACTGATATCTCATTCCCCTGCATGTACACCACAGTTGCAACTTAGTTCATTGCAATACATGAAACTCCTTTTTGGGTCAATTGCTGACCTGCAAAAAAAAAAACTATATGTGCGTTATGAAGGTAACAATAAGGCGGTATTCACTTCACACATTTTTGCATGTCGTAATCCAGTTTTGCATATTACTCGTATTACATTTAGTTTGCACTATCACCCTTTTGTTATTCTGTTGGATGCTCATTTACATACTTGTTGCTCCTATTCCCAGGGTTCTCTTTGGATACTAGCAAAGGAATTACATCACAAGATGAAATGACATTCGTATCGGGGGCACCCCGAGCCAATCACAGTGGGGCTGTGGTTCTTCTAAAGAAGTATCCGCCCAATGAGAGAATGTTGTCTCCGGAGTTTGTCTTCGAAGGCGAGGGGCTGGCCTCTTCATTTGGTTATGATGTATCAGTAGCGGATCTCAATAGTGACAGGTAAGATCGCCGGTCAAATAGTTACTGAAATAAGTGATGTCAAAGAGCTACCAAGGGCTGAATGGATCATACATACAACCTCCATCTCTATCTAATCTCGGATATCTGTTCTTCTCCTTGAAACTCACCAGAATGAGATTTGCTTCCTTCAAGTGCACCATTTAACATTCCTCCCTATTTATCAAATATATAGAGAATAAACATAGAAAATATATATATATATATATATATATATATATATGTGTGAGACAGCACCGGGCCTCAACCTCTGTGCTCATGGATAAATGTACAAAAAGTCCAAAATCACAGCACCAGTCAGGTCGTGGATCTTTGAAAAGCTGGGTTGTCTTTATTTTCCCTACAACAGTAGCAACGTTTCGGCAGTAGTAGCCTTTATCAAGCATGATAAATGCTTGATAAAGGCTACTACTGCCGAAACGTTGCTAGTGTTGTGGGGGAAAAAAAAGACAACCCAGCTTTTCAAAGATCCATGGCCTGACTGGTGCTGTGATTTTGGACTTTCTGTGTATGTATATATATATATATATATATATATTTATATGTGTATATTAAAGGGGTACTCCACTGGAAAACATTTTTTTTTATCAACTGGTGACAGAAAGTTAAACAGATTTGTAAATTACTTTTTTTTTTACTATTAAAAAATCTTAATCCTTCCAGTATTTATCGGCTGTTGTTATGATCCACAGGAAGTTCTTTTCTTTTTTAATTTCTTTTCTGTCTGACCACAGTGCTCTCTGCTGACACCTCTGTCCATTTTAGGAATTGTTCAGAGCAGGATAGGTTTTCTATGGGGATTTGCTCCTACCCTGGACAGTTCCTAAAATGGACAGAGGTGTCAGCAGAGAGCACTGTGGTCAGACAGAAAGGAAATTTAAAAAGAAAAGAACTACCTGTAGATCATGCAAAAGCTAAGTACTGGAAGGATTAAGATTTTTTAAAAGAAGTAATTTACAAATCTGTTTAACTTTCTGGGACCAGGTGATTTAAAAAAAAATGTTTTCCAGTGGAGTACCCCTTTAATAACCAATTACCAGGTTTCCATAGAGTTATGGTCTCAATATACAATGGTTTCAACATACAATGGTCATCCTGGAACCAATTCATATTGTGACTTAAGGGACCACTGTATATGGTTGGGGGTGCTCATCACAGCTGCTTCCTTGATCCCGTCGAGCGTAGTCCCCACAGTACAGTCTTGCTTAGCCAATCACTTGCTGCAGCAGTATCCTGTCTTGACCAGTGATTGTCAGAATGAGCAGTTCTTGCAGGGGTGATGTTTCACCAGGAAGAACCAGTGACCAGCAGGGAATTGTGGTAGGTAAGTACCACTTTTTTTTTTTTTTTTATAGAGCCCCAGCCATATATAAAAATGTTGCTATCCCTGGACAACCCCTATAAGTCGTCCGGCTCCTGTTGAGGGTTCTTCTCCTTTTTCCTCAGCAATCTTGTGTTTCAGTAGAGGCAGATCCACATGAATTTGTTGAAACCTTTTTTTTTAGTTTTCTTTAGTTTTCACTTTCAACGCTCTCTAGCCCCACAGGAGATCCAAATTTAATTTTTATTTTTTTACCAAATTGATCTCTCTTATCTTTTTGTTCCCTATGTTAGGAGACTCTCTTTTCATTAAAGGGGTACTCCGCTGCTTAACGTTTGAAACAAACTATTCCGAACACTGGAGCCGGCGCCGGGAGCTTGTGATGTCATAGCCCTGCCCCCTCATGATGTCACGCCCCACCCCCTCAATGCAAGTCTATGGGAGGGGCCGTGACGGCCCCATAGACTTGCATTGCGGGGGCGGGCGTGTCTCACTCTAAATCCTCTCCTACTGACTCAAAGCCCTCATACTCCCATCTCTTGCCCTGCTTTGCTACCAACTGTTCCTTAAAACAAATAAGTCCCCCTTCTATCCTGACATCTCCTAAATCTCATATTTGCTTCTTCATTCTTAATGATTTTGCTCTTTCACATGCTTTCATTTCACAGTTTTCCCCTTTGCTTACTTGACCGCTTTGTCCAATTTATCTCTCCACAACAGCTCCTTTTCTTCCTTTTCCTAGTTTCCTGTTTTACTTACACGAGTTCCATTAAAATTTCCGATAGCATCAAGCTACTCTGAATTTGTACTAAAAATATTCAGGTAGACACAGCTGTTATTTTAAAATATAGCCTCATCCAAACGCTCAAAATACTTCATTAACTACTGAAACAGTGAAGGGCCTTTATGAGATTACTGTTCTCTACAAGTTACAAAAATGTACAAAAAACTTTTCACTAAGTTGGAAAGCGTCCTTAGATTAGCAAGAAAGACAATGAGAATTTGGTAGTTCCTAAAAGAATGAAGATCTGATCTTGGTGTAAAGCCCCTCTTATATTTAATATACTAGAGCAACATGAAGTTTGCAGTGTCCTATTGTGACAGTACATCTAATGATTGTCAGTGCAGGGGTGGACACTGACAGCATAGGGCGCCTGTGCAAAAAATATGCCTAAGCCCCCATAACCTAACTACACCCCCAGCTGGGCACATATAAAACTATACAAATCAGGGGTACTCTGGTGAAATTTTTTATTTTTTTAATGAACTGGTGCCAGAAAGTTAAACAGATTTGTAAATTACTTCTATTAAAAAATCTTAACCCTTCCTGTACTTTTTAGCGGCTGTATGGTACAGAGGAAATTATTTTCTTTTTGAATTTCTTTTTTGTCTTGTCCACAGTGCTCTCTTCTGACACCTGATGTCCGTATCAGGAACTGTCCAGAGCAGGAGAAAATCCTCATAGTAAAACTATGCTGCTCTGGACAGTTCCTTACATGGACAGAGGTGTCAGCAGAGAGCACCGTGGACAAGAAAAAATATATATATATATTCTAAAAGAACAGAATTTTCTCAGCATACAGCTGCTAAAAAGTACTGGAAGGGTAAAGATTTTTTAATAGAAGTCATTTACAAATCTGTTTAACTTTCTGGCACCAGTTGACTTATAAAGACCTTAAAAAAATGTTTTCCACCGGATTACCCCCTTAAGGACTTAAAATAATAAACTATTTGATACTTACCTTTTGTATTAACTACCGATTTGTCAAAAGTTAAATACATCTATAACCATTAACATTTTTGTGATTTACCGTTACCACAACACGACTATCACCAAAACTCCAAATCTACTGGTCTTATGGTTGCACATCATACATGACTTTTCCATCGTAGACCTGAGCATGTCGGCATGAGGCGCCAAGTCAAGACCCATGTGACCCGTGTTTTCCAGCTATAGTGCACGCCCCACTTACTTGCTTACTTCCAGAAGTGGTGTGTGCACTCTAGCTGGAAAATAGGTGGTCATATGGGTCCTGCATTCTTATGAGGAAAACGAAGTTAGAGCCAGTTTCTCTCGCACTATTAACCTGCATTTTCAGGTTAATGCGGGTGATTCTGCTGTCAGATTTCCTTTACATGCCTTACTGTACATGCCAAAAGTAAAAACAAGAGCGCCTCATGGTGCATTAAAAGAGATCATATGATATGTACAGAATAGACATAAAAACCGCTCACCCCAGGGTGTTGTGTAACAGCATACACAACAATGGTTACAGCATATATGAAGCGAGGGATCCGCTGCCCTCCAGCTGCAATAGGGATCAGGACAAATAGGCTTCAAAGGAGATGCCGGCTCCACGAGGTGCAGGATACACTCAAGACAGGATCAGATAAAACAAGGTAGGTTTATTCCCAAGATGCAACACGTTTCATTGCAGTTCGCACGCTTCATCAGGCATGGAACTGCAGTGAAACGCGTTGCATCTTGGGGAAAAAATCTACCTTGCTTTATCTGATCCTGTTGTGGAGCCGGCGTCTCCTTTGAAGCCTATTTGTCCTGATTACTGTACATGCAGCATTCTATGAGTAAGGCATGTTAGGGAATGATCTCTAGTGGAATTTTTTGCTTTCTATTTTTATAGGATGTCATTAAAAGCTTTCCATTATTATTGAGCTTAAAGGAGTTTGTTGTTGGCCTCCACAAATGCAAATGAACCACATACACCGTCAAAAGCCGTTGATAAGAGAGTTGGCAGCCGATTACAGAGACCCTCTGTCTCACACAGTGCTGGCAATGTAGTCATATTGAAACCTGCAGACATCACATCCTTCCTGTTAGTCCCAAGCTCATTCCTCTATGGTGTATGTGAAATAAATAGTACAATTAAATCAATGTTTATACTAGATGAAATCAACTTTATGCAAAAAATAGGAAGTAGCTATCCAGCACTGCTGCAGCTCCTCCGGGAGTGGAAGGGGCCGTACCAACACCGCAACTTTCCCCTTCGAGATGGATGTCCTCCCAGACCTGGACTAAAGCATCCGCCAACTCTTGGGCAGTCTGTGGTGCAATGTGGTATTGGTTGATGGGGCAAGATATGATGTCCCGGATGTGCTCAATCGGATTCAGGTCTGGGGATCGGGTGGGCCAGTCCATAGCATCAATACCTTCCTCTTGCAGGAACTGCTGACACACTCCAGCCACATGAGGTCTAGCATTGTCTTGCATTAGGAGGAACCCAGGGCTAACCGCACCAGCATATGGTCCCACAAGGGGTCTGAGGATCTCATCTCAGTACCTAATTGCAGTCAGGCTACCTCTGGCAAGAACATGGAGGGCTGTGTGGCCCCCCAAAGAAAGGCAACCCACATCATTACTGACCCACCGCCAAGCTGGTCATGCTGGAGGATGTTGCAGGCAACAGAACGTTCTCCACAGCGTCTCCAGACTCTGTCACGTCTGTCACATGTGCTCAGTGTGAACTTGCTTTCATCTGTGAAGGGCACAGGGTGCCAGTGGCAATCTTGCTGTTCTCTGGCAAATGCCGAGTGTCCTGCACAGTGTTGGGCTGTAAGCCCAACTCCCACCTGTGGACTTCGGGCCCTCATACTACCCTCATGGAGTCTGTTTCTGACTATTTGAGTGTACACATGCACATTTGTGGCCTGCTGGAGGTCATTTTGCGGGGCTCTGGCAGTGCTCCTCCTGCTTCTCCTTGACCAAAGGCGGATGTAGCGGTCCTGCTGCTGGGTTGTTGCCCTCCTACGGCCTCCTCCATGTCTCCTGATGTATTGGCCTGTCTCCTGGTAGCGCCTCCATGCTCTGGACACTAGCTGACAGACAGAGTGTTGCTGACAGACACAGGGTGGGTTGTAGACTCCGTCTCATGCTACCACTAGAGTGAAAGCACCCCCAACATTTAAAAGTGATAAAAACATCAGCTAGGAGGCATAGGAACTGAGAAGTGGTCTGTGGTCACCACCTGCAGAACCACTCCTTTATTGGGGATGTCTTGCTAATTGCCTATAATTTCTACCTGTTGTCTGTTCCACTTGCACAACAGCATGTGAAATTGATTGTCAATCAGTGTTGCTTCCTGAGTGGACAGTGTGATTTCACAGAAGTGTCATTGACCTGGAGTTACATTGTGTTGTTTAAGTGTTCCCTTTATTTTTTTTTTGAGCAGTGTAGCTACTTTTACAAAAAAGTTTTAACTGCTGTTTACTTAACTTTTTATCTGTATGTGTGTTTTATTGTATTTATATTTATTTGTATTATTTTTAGAAATGTATTATGTAAACCTTAAACAGCAATGACACTCTGAAGTATATCGTGATGATACAAAAAGACAAGCATAGTAAATCTGCCTCTTTGATGGCTTACGTTTTTAAAAAGAAAATGTGAATGGGGGGGTCTTCAGAATCCGGTTCACACCCAAACGTTTTGTTTCCATTGTGGTTTTGAGGTCATACTGTGAACTTTCAAATCTGCAGCTATGTTGTACATTTGCCATTTTACTTTGCAAATGCACATTTGCTGCAAAAATCTGTGGAAAATCTGCGATGTAATAAAGGTAGTCTACTGCATGCCCTTCAAAACCACTGCAGAAATATTCCCTGTGTGAAAAGGCTTTAAAAGATCTCATTCACATGTTTTGTTCTGTACTGAAATATCAAAAATCTGCAAAAAATCTATCATGTATGAACATGCTCTTAAACTCTTTGGCTTAGATAAATAAGAATTTCTTAAAGGAATTATGCAGCGAAAAAAACGTATCCCCTATCCACAGGTTAGTGGATAAGTGTCTGATCGTGGGGGGGGTCTGACCACTGGGACCCCCCGCGGTCTCCTGTACAGGGCAATGGCTCTGCCACGGCTCTCCCGTGCAGGAGGCGTGCCGACGTTGCGGTCGACATGCCTCCTCCATGCATCTCTATGGGAGAGGCGGGGAGGTAGTGTTCGTGCCTCCCCGCCTCTCCTATAGAACTGTATGATGAGGGGGCGTGGAGGTGGGGTACTGTCGACCTCATTGAGGTTGATGCTACGTGCATTAGCCGGGTGATCGTGGGGGGTGCCAGCAGTCGGACCCCCCGCGATCAGAAACTTTTTGTTCTTTGCAGATGTCCTTTAAAGTAAAAAGCTTTGTCTTATTGTTAGTGATGACCTGAATTTGTCTTCTTCACAGCTGGCAGGATATAGTTGTTGGTGCGCCCCAGTATTTTGATAAAGATAACAAGGACATAGGGGGAGCGATCTACATATACATGAATCAGGAGGGGAAATGGGAGAATGTTAAGCCAATCCGAATTGAGGGCCCAAAGGATTCTATGTTTGGAATTTCTGTGAAGAACATTGGAGATGTAAATCAAGATGGATATCCTGGTAAGAGAAATCACTTCTACTGGCATATGTCAAATTTACATCAAGATATCACTAATAAAGTAAAATAAATTAAAGGACAAATATTGATGTAACCTGCAAAATGTCTAAATTTCCAATGCCAAGAATAGACTGCCCCTTGATAGGAACTGATTCTCTTTGTGGATCCACAGTTTATAAGGAATCTATAAAGCAATGCTTTCTGGGGAAAACTGCAAAATCTAACAGAAAAAATGTAAAATCCTGAATTACATGGTTCCCTCCATTTTCTATTGTCAGTTATCAATATATATATATATATATATATATATATATATATATATATATATATATATTGCTATGTCATTTCTATATAACATCCTTTCCTTTTGACATTTAGGAGAAATAACTGTTAACAAGAGCTAATGTACAATTGTATATTTTGTTCTTATTAGACATTGGAGTTGGAGCACCGTATGCTGATGGTTTTGGAAAAGTCTATATATTTCATGGCTCCAAAGATGGTATTATTCGAGAACCATCACAGGTATATGATGTTCATTTTATTTTTATACTACAAGCATCAAAAGTGTTGAATCCACTCTTGTCTTGGTCATGTATTCATAATCCATCTTGCCCATCTGGACAAAACTTAACATTTGGTTATTTTCAGTAAATGAATGAATTAATTACTTATTAATAATACTGAAGAAAAGTATATACTTTTACTCTCCATTAAAGTTACCCACTTTTGGAAAACTCTTCCAAATTAAAAAAATAACTTGAATAACCTGTGCCCTAAGACCACCTACCATGTACCATTTATATCACTGATACAGCAGATTGCCTTTGCACCCCTCAGGTAGGTCCTGGGTGTAACTGCTACCTCTGGCCCCATTTAGCTATGCCTCTACTCTATGCTGGTTGCAAGGGGCCTCCTATGGGTAACCACGTCAATAAGCTGACTGTTGCTTAAATGCCATTTTCTCATTCCGTGTCCCTGCTAGGAAAACATAACATTCTGACCATAGTGTTCCGATCTTTACTATGAATGGACTTTTGTTAGATGCAAAGTCTTCTCCAGATGATGACTTCACTTGTACAGTGTTTTCCTTCTTTATATTGGATCCCATAATGGGGAGATTTTTCAAATCCAATGCTTGGTTAGTGGAGCAGTTGTCCATATTTGCTATAAACAACTGGAACAACTGGTCTTGTATTCATGTGGATTAGTTTTGTTAAATTTCCATGAATAATCCACTCACCAAGATGTACTTTCTTGGCAAAATTAATTCTGTTGGTCATTCCACTACATTAGGTAAAATCTTCTCCAAACATCTAGTACTCTATTGAGCAGCACTGTACATAGATTGTCACCATTCACATCAGTCTCTGCCCCCCAGTGGGGCTCACAATAGTATTTCCCTATCACACACAGTAAATAATATACTGCTCAAAGAAAATAAAGGGAACACTTAAACAACACAATGTAACTCCAAGTTAATCACAATTCTGTGAAATCACACTGTCCACTCAGGAAGCAACACTGATTGACAATCAATTTCACATGCTGTTGTGCAAATGGAACAGACAACATGTGGAAATAATAGGCAATTAGCAAGTTCCTATGCTTCCTGGCTGATGTTTTGGTCACTTTTGAATGCTGGCGGTGCTTTCACTCTAGTGGTAGCATGAGACGGAGTCTACAACCCACACAAGTGGCTCAGGTAGTGCAGCTCATCCAGGAAGACACATCAATGTGAGGCGTAGTGTCCAAAGCATGGAGGTGCTACCAGGAGACAGGCCAGTAAATCAGGAGGCCATAGGAGGGATACAACCTAGCAGCAGGACCGCTACTTCTGCCTTTGTGCAAGGAGGAGCAGGAGGAGCACTGCCAGAGCCCTGCAAAATGACCTCCAGCAGGCCACAAATGTGCACGTGTCCACTCAGACGGTCAGAAACAGACTCCATGAGGGTGGTATGAGGGCCCATCGTTCACAGGTGGGGGTTGTGCTTACAGCCCAACACCATGCAGGATATTTGCCATTTGCCAGAGAACACAAAGATTGGCAAATTCGCCACTGGCGCTCTGTGCTCTTCACAGATGAAAGCAGGTTCACACTGAGCACATGTGACAGACATGACAGAGTCTGGAGATGCCGTGGAGAATGTTCTGCTGCCTGCAACATCCTCCAGCATGACTGGCTTGGCGGTGGGTCAGTAATGGTGTGGCATTTGTTTGGAGGGCAGAACAGCCCTCCATGTGCTTGCCAGAGGGAGCCTGACTGCCATTAGGTACCGAGATGAGATCCTCAGACCCCTTGTGAGACAATATGCTGGTGCGGTTGTCCCTGGGTTCCTCCTAATGCAAGACAATGCTAGACCTCATGTGGCTGGAGTGTGTCAGCAGTTCCTGCAAGAGGAACTGGCCCACCCGTTCCCCAGACCTTAATCCGATTGAGCACATCTGGGACATCATGTCTCGCGGCATCCGCAAACGCCATGTTGCACCACAGACTGTCCAAGAGTTGGCGGATGCTTTAGTCCAGGTCTGGGAGGACATTCCTCAGGAGACCATCCACCACCTCATCAGGAGCATGCCCAGGCATTGTAGGGAGGTCATACAGGGACGTGGAGGTCACACACAATACTGAGCCTCATTGTGACTTGTTTTAAGGACATTACATAAAGCTGGATCAGCCTGTAGTGGAGTTTTCCACTTTGATTTTGAGTGTGACTCCATATCCAGACCTCCATGGGTTGAAAAATTTGATTTCCACTGATCATTTTTGAGGGATTTTGTTGTTAGCACATTCAACTATGTAAAGACGAAAGTATTTCATATGATTAGTTCAGTCATTCAGATCTAGGATATGTTAACTTTGAGCAGTGTATATTCTAATATTACTACTACATCCTTCCTTCTGTGGTAGATTAGACCCACCCTTGTTTCAGAAACCTCATTTTAAAGATAGTGTATAGAGTCTTGTTTAAACCCCTAGATGAGAAGGCTTTCAACTAGGCAAACATGGCCTAAAAGATAATTTATGAAGGGCTTATATAAATATGGATTCACAAATATAATGCTATTAAAACTGTGTCTTCCTTCCGTGAAGGTCATTGATGGCCGAAGTACAAACACCAAATCTTTTGGCTACTCCATCGCAGGAAATATGGATCTAGATAGGAATTCATATCCAGATATTGCAGTGGGATCTTTGTCAGACTCTATAAGTATATTTAGGTAAGATAAACTTGCTCTAAACCATGCAATGTCATCCTACAGTTGTCCAAATCTACCATTTATGTATATTTTTTATGTTTAGGTCACGTCCAGTGGTTAGCATCCAGAAGACCCTTAAAGTGACGCCAGACAAGATAGATTATAATAAGAAAAACTGTGTGGTATCCAGTGGAATCTGGTAGGATATAACATATAAGATGTTTGGCGTTCAACTGTGATCCTGTACATATATATTGCTTTAAGACTTATTTTAAAATATCCTTCTGTTCATCAGTTTAACAGTAGAGGTGTGTTTGTCGTATACAGCAATTCCTAAAGACTACAATCCAAGATTAAGTAAGTGCATTTCACATATTATTATTATTTTTTTTTCATTTATTCTTGAAAGCTGCTATGACAGATCTTAAAATCATTTCCATCTCTGCTTCTTAGCTCTCGGTTACACAATTGAAGTTGAAAGTGTAAGACAGAGCCTAGGCCTGTCCTCCAGAATTGCCAATTTCACAGGACCGGTAACAAACACAATGGAACTGAGATCTCAAAATAAAGTGAAATGTGCTGAAACAATGCTACATCTACAGGTAAGTGGACTGACTTATGTGCACAGGTATAGATATTCTATACTACGCTATTAAGGTAACACCAACCAAAAGAACAATAGTGCACACACACAGAATTATTCAAGAAAAATTATACTTGATTAGGGCACAAATAACAGCTTAAAGGGGTATTCCAGGCAAAAACTTTTTTTTATATATCAACTGGCTCCGGAAAGTTAAACAGATTTGTAAATTACTTCTATTGAAAAATCTTAATCCTTCCAATAGTTATTAGCTTATGAAGTTGAGTTGCTGTTTTCTGTCTAACTGCTTTCTGATGACTCACGTCCTGGGAGCTGTGCAGTTCCTATGGGGATATTCTCCCATCATGCACAGCTCCCGGGACGTGACATCATCAGAAGCTAATAACTATTGGAAGGATTAAGATTTTTTAATAGAAGTAATTTACAAATCTGTTTAACTTTCCGGAGCCAGTTGATATATAAAAAAAAGTTTTTGCCTGGAATACTCCTTTAAAAACATAGAGCAGACAGAATATTATAGGCACCAGAACACACAGACAGACATGAGGTAGGTAAAAACCTGGACACATACTGAACGTGTGTAACAGAATGCAGCTGAGTACAATCAATAACAGGAGGTGAAACCATACAGGAATACATTAAAGTGCAGGACTAATAATGTAAACAGCTGACTAAACAGGCAGAGATGAAGAATACAGCAGGGTGCCAGACCTTACCTACCCCTAACCCCAACGATCGTTTCGCTTGGCCCCATAAAGGAGATCATAGGGGACCCTAGCGGACAGACCCACCGTGATGAGATACTCATCCCCCCGGGGATAGGGGATAAGTGTCTAAGAAGTTCAGTTTCCCAGAGTACCCCTTTAAGGCAGTGCTCAATGGTAAAATCAAAAGCAAATTCATTCTCCTTTATATAAAGACCTGATAAAGGAATCAATCTGGCTCCAAAATGCTATTTTACCCAGAGAAACAGAACAGGGTATCGCCGACAAAACAGCTATTTCAGGGTTCTTGCCCATTGTCAACCCAGAGCAGGGTATTGTTGGCCAGAGAGATGCCTTAGACACAAATCAGGGGGGAACTAAACCCACTGAAGAGATTAGTGGTAAAGAGACTTATTTTGAGGCACTTTCCTACAGCTTTATCATTCTCATTTTAATACTTCATCCTACACATAGCTACAGGATTTCTTCTGGGCAACAGAAACTCTGCAGTAATAGTAATAATTAATAATATAACTTCAATGATTGTTGGTTTATTTGCCAACTTTACAATGCAGATGATGTTTTTTTTTTTCAACAATTGTGTATAGTATCTCTAAATGTAGAATTTCCTTAGTGCCGTGCACATAAAACTGACCAGACAAATATCTGACTCTTACAGGATAATATTAAGGACAGACTGCGGCAGATTCCCGTGTCTCTTACTGTAGACATCAAAAATGTCCGTCGGAAGAAGAGGCAGAGCAGTTCGCTGCCAGAACTTACACCAATCCAGAATGCAAATGAGCCCAAAAAAGTTACTAGAGAGGTATAGAATTTGTTACCACAGCCCAAGGAAAATATTTTAGGGCCGGTTGTATTATTTATCTTGTATACAGTTTGTAGCATATTTGTGCATTATTGGTAATTTTTTATCTTAACTTATTTAGGTTCAGTTTTTGAAAGAAGGATGCGGTGAAGACAATATCTGTAACAGTAATATGAAGATCTCTTACAAATTTGTAAGTAAGGATGGAGCAGACGCCTACACAGAACTGAAGAGGTAACATTCATTCACTGAAAGCCTGGTTTACTACTACTGAAAGATGGTCTGAACTTTATGATATGGAGGCCTAGTGACAGCTTTCAGTTTGGGTTTTTATAATTCCCTTCGGAGTACCTCTGTGTGTGTGTGGGGGGGGGATGGGTTCAGTGGTAAAGAAGATATAGAGAGTATTGTTAAATCTTATTGAGGAAGTTTTAGTACTGCATATAGGAAAGCACTTCTTAAATGACTTGTTTAAGACTAAGTTTCCCCTTGTTTTTTTTCCTGTGTGTTTTTGTGTGAAAAAAACGCCCGAAAATTTTACGTTTTTGCATTTGAGTGGAAATTGCATTTTTGGCCCCTCTGCCTTTTTTTCAAAATTTGTTGGGTACCAAAAAAAAAAAAAAAACAGATGCAGTAGTGATGGAAAAAAATTAAGATGTATTTAATAAAATTTATATTTTTTTTATAACTAAATTTTTATTAAGTTTTAAACAGGGATCAATTTATGTGTGCGGGCAGGGCATTAAAAATGTAGCCGACAATAGTAAAAATGTAGTGTGTGTGTGTGTGTTTTTTTTCACTTTTTTTCTTTATTTGTTATATTTTTTAGGTAGTAATACGACTCTCAGCATAGTTCCTGTACTACAGTAGTTCTGGTACTACAGATCGCCCTGGGTGTCACTCCTGACACCCGATGCGATCATCCATGATATAGCAGAGATACGGAGCGGCTCTATACAGCACTCGCATCTCTGCCCTATACTCTGGGCTGGCCAGTGATGTGAATAGAAATTCACATTACTCATTCATATTTTTTGCCCGGAGTGGGGATTGGCCGGATGGTGGCAGCCAATCCCTGCTCTCAGCAGGAAATATGAATGGTGAGTGGCTGGCTGGAGTACAGAGCAGAGATGCGAGCGCAGGATAAAGCCGCTCTGCATCTCAGGGATGAAGGATGATCGCAGCGGGTGTCAGGAGTGACACCCGCTGTGATCTGTCCTTAACTGCAGGCACTACTGCTCCCAACACGGAGAACACTCTGCTCCATGCTGGGAGCAGTAGTACCTGCATTAATAGACAAATCGCAGCGAGTGTCAATCCTGACACCGGCTGTGATCCTCCTGTATAATGTATAGATGCGGCCGGCCGCTCTTCTATGGTCCCCTGCACTGCTGTATATATGCACATATTCATATTTCCCACAGAGAGTTGTGATTGGCTGGAACCATCTGGCCAATCACAACTCTCTGCAGGAAATATGAATAGGTGTATATATACGGCAGTGCAGGGGACCATAGAAGAGCGGCCGGCCACCCGCATCTATACATTATACAGGAGGATCACAATGGGTGTCAGAAGTGACAGCCGGGGGGATCTATCAATTAGTACAGGTAATACTACTCCCATCATGGAACAGTGTGTTCCATGCTGGAAGTAGTAGTACTACCTAAAAAATTTAGGGAAAAAACACACACACACTACATTTTTATTATTGTCGGCTACATTTTTAGTGCCCTGCCCGCACACATAAATTGATCCCTATTTAAAAATTTTGTTAAAGTTTGTTATAATAAAGATAATCACTACTGTATCTTTTTTAATATTCTTTTTTAATGGTACCCTACGAAATTATATTAAAAAAGTTATCTCCATCACTTTTTTGGATTGCTAAAGTCCAAAAAAGAATAAAAACCACCTGCAAAAATGCCAAAGTTAAAACCCACGTGTCCCAGACTTATATGGGAGAAAAACGCCACGATTTCAGGGGGAAAAAAAGCCAGTGGCTCAACATGCTGCGACTTTGCAAAACATCCAAAGAGCTGAAAAATGCCAAAAAGAGCGAAAAAATGGCGAAAGGATAAAAAAAAAGCCAAACTTAAAAAACGCAAAGTGGAAAAAGGCTTTTGGGATTCCTCATTGATTTACAGCTAATATCTGGCCGCAGAGACATGCTCTTCTTGAACTCCAGCTAACCATTTTATTAACAAAAACCTTATAGTTGCTGAATAGTGCCAATACGTATTTGCTTTTATATGTAAAAAATACACAGAAAAAGCTTCCAGTGATTTACCTAAAACCTCTCAGTGTATACACCTTAAAGGGGTACTTTGCTGTACCAGCATTCGGAGCGTTTTGTTCCGAATGCTGGGTGCGGGCAACAAGGGGTCGTGACGTTACGGCCATGCCCCTCGTAGCATCATGGCACGGCCCCTCAATGCAAGTCTATGGGAGGGGGCCATAACGCCCCCTTCTGTAAACTTGCATTAAGGGGGTGTGGCATTGAGGGGGTCTCACAACCCCTTGCCACCCGCACTCAGTGTTCTAATTGAATGATAGTGCTGCACAGAGATTGCGGGGGTCCCAGCTGCGGGGTCCCTGCGATCAGCCATCTTATGCCCTATCCTTTGGATAGGGGATTAGATGTCTAGGGGCGGAGTACCCCTTTTAAGTTTTTCTATCTAGAATTCAACATTTAATACTCTATATTTGCTTTACTAGCTTAATGACATTCATGTTGCACTCTTATTTTAATATGTGTCAGTATGAGAGGAGGCCAAAATTACTACTGCCCTTTACTTCCTCCCTGTTGTGAGAAAGATGGAAGGATGGACAGAATGACAAATTGAGGGAGAAGCAGCTACAATAACTTCAATATCTTACACGAACAGGGACATATAAGCTGTTGCTGGTTAATAAAGCCATGTGATTACAGCAGCCTCAGCACCGAATAAAGCAGTATATTAGAGTGCATCAACAGGAGAGGGGGAAGGAGTGTTAAATAAGATGTCAAGATTGTAAAAACGGTGACCATGTTGCTACTCAACTATATTTGTAGCATGGCTACTCCCAATTATTTAAGATGATGTAGTTGATAGCATAAATGGTCAAGAGTCCCAGGAAAAGACTTTACACAGGTACTGTACACGAGGCCCAAGTTCACTGGGAATGCTTTAAATAAAGGAACCATTAAAGTGTCATAGTTACAAATACATTTATATAGCCTTCAGTCGCATAAACATGGCCAATTCCAAGCTGACAGACTAAATAGTCAAAAAAAAAAAGTTGTAATTGGTCACATAGTGCAATTCTGATTCTGTCATTATCCCATTTAACAATCCAGTGAAAACGGTGTTCCAGTTCTGGCATTACAAAATCAGAAATTTATCGCTTTGGAAATCACAGTGACGAATAAACCCTCAGATCCAAAGAATCCGAAAAAAGATGGTGACGATGCCCATGAAGCCAAACTTATTGCAGATCTACCCGACACCTTATCCTTCTCATCATTCAAGGACACAGGGAAAACTCCTGTAAGTAATACAATGTAGATGTCATCATTATGAATATTAATCTACACATAGTAGCCATTGTTGTTAACATTTTGTTCTCTCATGGAAACACAGGAGCGAAACTTTTTCTGCACATCCAATCAGAATGGCTCCAAAGTGGAGTGCGATCTTGGAAATCCATTCAAAAGAGATTCCAATGTAAGTGATGCATGCTTGGATTAGTGATGCTTGCTAGGTCCAGGAAGAAGGCAGCTGAATTGGATTGGTCATTGTGCCTATCTCCACCCACCCCTATTTCTAAAAAAGATGAGGACATGCTCCTGCTCCTCTCCTCAGACATGATATGTGGGCTGCTGTGGAGTTGTATTTAAAGGGGTACTCCACTGGCCAGCGTTCAGAACATTTAGTTCCGAACTCTGTGTGTGCGTTCTGGGGGGGGGGTCAGCCATGGCCCTTGTGACGTCACACCACGCCCCCTCAATGCAAGTCTATGGGAGGGGGCGTGGCAGCCGCCACGCCCCCTCCCATAGACTTGTATTGAGGGGGCATG
The DNA here is from genome assembly GCF_029499605.1 of Hyla sarda. Classification (NCBI taxonomy): domain Eukaryota; kingdom Metazoa; phylum Chordata; class Amphibia; order Anura; family Hylidae; genus Hyla; species Hyla sarda. The sequence continues at coordinate 54,619,062 of NC_079196.1, forward strand.
GTGTGACGTCATGAGGGGCGTGCACGACCTCGCAGCGCGCACACAGCGTTCGGAACTAAAATGTTCTGAACGCTGGCCAGTGGAGTACCCCTTTAAAGAGCAGATTTCTGTTACAAAGGGGGTATAATATGAATAGCCTCCATGTAAGGGTACGTTCCCACACGGCGTATTTTGCTGCGTATTTGCTGCGTATTTGGTGCTGCGTATTTTCCTACCCATTGACTTCAACAGAGAAAATAAAATACGCAGCAGCAAATACGCAGCAAATACGCAGCAAATACGCAGCAAATACGCAGCAAATACGCCGTGTGGGAATGTACCCTAAAACTGTATTTCCTCTGCATCTTCCACCAGAAAATTCCTCAAGAGGCACCACAACTCCCATTTTAGAGGGGTTGTCTGCAAACCTCCCTTAGACCCTTATTGTAGAACAGGTTAAAGGGGAACTCCGATGGAAAACATTTTTTTTTTAAATCAATTGGTGCCAGAAAGTTAAACAGATTTGTAAATTACTTCAATTAAAAAACCTTTACCCTTCCAGTACTTTTTAGCAGCTGTATGCTACAGAGGAAATTCTTTTCTTTTTGAATTTCTTTTTCGTCTTGTCCACAGTGCTTTCTGCTGACACCTGATGCCTGTATCAGGAACTGTCCAGAGCAGGAGAAAATCCCCATTGCGAACCTATGCTGCTCTGGACAGTTCCTGACACGGACAGATGTGTCAGCAGAGAGCACTGTGGACAAGACAAAAAAGAAATTAAAAAAATAATAATTTCCTCTGTAGCATACAGCCACTAAGTACTGGAAGGGTAAAGATTTTTTAATAGAAGTCATTTATAAATCTGTTTAACTTTCTGGCACCAGTTTAAAAAAATAAATAATAATAATAATTCCACCGGAGTACCCCTTTAACTGTGACTGGTCTGAGTTGCTTTTGTATTCATTCTTTTTCTTATGTATCTACATGCACATGCAAATGAGGATGAAATTCTGGAATTTTTCTCCAAATATGTAGATGACTAATAAGGTGTTATTTTCCCTCAGGTGACGTTCTATCTCATAATGAGTACTATTGGTATAACAGTTGACACCAAGGAGCTGCAGATCCCTCTCACTTTGGAAACGTAAGTGTTCTCAATATTTCTGATTCATAGAAAACAAAATAGAGTTTCCTCAAGTTTTATGATAAATCTATGTTGTTAAAGGGGTACTCCAGTGGAAAACTTATTATTTTTTTTTTTTTTTTTGGTGCCAGAAAGTTAAACAGATTTGTAAATTGCTTCTATTAAACAAATCTTTACAGTGCTTTTTAGGGGCTGTATACTACAGAGGAAATGCTTTTCTTTTTGGATTTCTCTTCTGTCACGACCTCAGTGCTCTCTGCTGACCTCTGCTGTCCATTTTAGGAACTGTCCAGAGCAGCATATGTTTGCTATGGGGATTTTCTCCTGCTCTGGACAGTTCCCAGAATGGACAGCAGAGGTCAGCAGAGAGCACTGTGGTCGTGACAGAGGAGAAATCCAAAAAGAATAGCATTTCTTCTGTAGTATACGGCCCCTAAAAAGTACTGGAAGGATTAAGATTTTTTAATAGAAGTAATTTACAAATCTGTTTAACTTTCTGGCACCAGTTGATTTAAAAAAAAAAAAAAAAAAAAGTTTTCCACCGGAGTACCCCTATAAGTTACTGATGAAATGTTGCGGTTACTTATTGGGCTCCAATTCATCCAAACTATTGGGGTTTGGTTTTAACTGAGGCTACACCACAACTATTCTACACCAATTCCAAGTCATTACACCCTTATTGTTTTAGGACATGTCTCTGGTCTAACTGTTACTTATTCTGTGTAGGTAAAGGGTTTTGGAGGACTTTTTCATTAATGGCTGATCCTTAGGATGGTCATTAAAAGTTTTTTTTATTTTTATTTGACTAAGCTACAAGGGCTGTAAAGTTAGTGTAGTTCATAATATAGTGTCTGTACCTGTGTGTGATGTAGTCTCGCAATTCTGTGATTTTTGCCCCAATATTAATTTTTAACAGCCTACAAAATTACTCAGGTCTCAGGTTTTTCCAGGTTGCAGTCCGTGACATCACTAATCATGTGTGTAAAGGTAGCCTGCCCTGCTTCAATGGGTGGAACAACCACTGGGTAGGAGAAAGATCATTTTGCAACAGCTGGAGGCACCCTGGTTAGAAAACACTGGTCTTTTCAGTGAAATGCAACTCATCTGTGTTTCAATTTATGGGGCAGCGGATGTGTGGGAGGGAGGAAAGTGACCTTAAACTTCAAAGCATGGAACTATGGGATGTGTAGTTTAAGAACGAACTCCAACAGGAAATACCCAGTTCACAAAAAGCTAGGCACAGTATTATGGTAATCTCACAACATAGCCATTTAGCCACAAGACAAGCGCAGATCCTTCCTAAGCATGTCCATTACTGTCTGCCAGGTACGTACTAAAATCACCTTATGGTGGAGAACCCCTTTAAGCTTTAAGCTGTGGCCCCTGCATACACAGTGAAAGGAGCCAGAAGCAGATAGATTATGTAGTGGATGTGCTGGGTTTCCTGCAGCTCAGCTCCCATCCTCCTCAATACCATTGAAAAGACTATAGTTTCCTTTCAGTACAAGGAATGTTGCCATCTTAAGGTGTATTTTAAGATTTGTATGTGCTTTGTTTTAGTTTTCAGCTATTTTTTTGATGGTGTCTAGATATCTAGGTAATATGTTGGACTACGACATGTAAATGTATACATTTTTCATCTATCCTCACAGGACCAGCTCACAACCAGATCTCAGACCTGTAGTTGCTAAGGCCCGAGTTGTGGTTGAACTTCTACTTTCTTTATCTGGGTAAGTTTATATGTCACCACTTAAGACAAGTATCAATGACACTTAAAGGGGTACTACGCCTCTAGCATCTTATCCCCTATCCTTTGGATAGGGGATAAGATCTCAGATCGCGGGGGTCCCGCCGCTGGGGACCCCCCGGGATCTCCGCTGCAGCACCCCGCTATCATTACTGCACAGAGCAAACTCGCTCTGTGCGTAATGACCGGCGATACAGGGGCTGGAGCATTGTGATGTCACGGCTCCGCCCCTCATGACGTCACGGCCCACCCCCTCAATACCCAGTCAATGGGAGGGGGCGTGGCGGCCATCACGCCCCCTCCCATAGACCTACAATAAGGAGGTGGGCCGTGACATCGCGAGGGGGCGGAGCCCTGACATCACAATGCTCCGGCCCCTGTATCGCCGCTCATTAAGCACAGAGCGAGTTTGCTCTGTGCAGTAATGATAGTGGGGTTCTGCAGCGGAGATCCCGGGGGTCCCCAGCGGTGGGACCCCTGCGATCTGACATCTTATCCCCTATCCTTTGGATAAGAGATAAGATGTCTAGGGGCTGAGTACCCCTTTAAAGTACATAAGTGTCCTGCAATAAGCAAAGCAAAATGGTAACGCAGTAGAACCAGACTTGCCCTGTTGAGAATATATGAATAGGAAACTTTATGTACAACTAGCTGAGTATCCAGGGAACAATTATATATACTACTTCTGCCATCCCAATGTTTAAAGGGGTACTCCGGCCCTAAGACATCTTATCCCCTATCCAAAGGATAGAGGATAAGATGTCTAACCGCGGGGGTCCCGCCGCTGGGGACCCCAGCAATCTTGAACTAAGCACCTACCCCCGTATGACGTCATGCCCCGCCCCCGCTATGTAAGTCTATGGGAGGGGGCTTAACGGCCGTCACTTGCATAGTGGGGGCGGGGCGTGACATCACACGGGGGTGGAGTCATGACGTCACGATACTCCGGCCCAGTGGTCGTCACACAGCAGAATCTGAGCTGGCAGCGCGGTGTGCAGCTCCCTGAGGTGGGTGCTGAATGCAAGATTGCTGGGGACCCCTGTGATCAGACATCTTATCCCCTATCCTTTGGATAGGGGATAAGATGTCTTAGGGCCGTAGTACCCCTTTAAGACTCCCAGGACATCTCTGCAGCCTGAGAGATCAGGAGAGGTACCAGAAGTCCTATAGACTTGCATGCGAAGACATCCCTAATCTCTACTATACATTTTTTGACATATAAGAAAGATGTGTACCAAGTTTTATTGGAATATCTCCAGCCATTCAGAAGTTATGCTGGAACATCCATCCATTTTTATGGAGAGGTTCTTATTTGTATGGCATTTAGCCTGGACAAGTCATTGTTCTACATGGCAAGTTATTATTAAAATGCCCTTATGGACTAATGGGATGCAGATGAGGCACTTAGGAAATACTATATGATCTGGTTGGATTTCCTACATTATATAGCTTGTTATATGGAATGTAACACGTCTTGTTTTTTCTTAAAATGCTAATTATTTATTGAGAAAGAATACACTTGCAAAATAAGCAATACAATTGCAGGATAATATTAAGAAATTAATAAAAACCTATAAGCCGAGTCACATGACTTTCCAGTCCCATCATGTGTATGACATCCTATTGTTTTTTGTTTAATAGGATTGCAGATCCTTCTCAGGTGTACTTTGGAGGTAAAGTCACTGGAGAAAGTGCGATGAAAACAGAAGATGAAGTAGGGAGTCTGGTTAACGTTGAATTCAGGGTGAGTATTTAGCTGGCGACATAGATGTCTTTACATCATTTTTGAAGTTAGAATGCCCCCTGCAGCCTAAACAGGATAATGCACAAGCCTTAAGTGACATTTTACTTTGTGATAAAACATTTACCGCAGTAAAAAAAAAAAATATATTCAAAAAGGATTTGGCTCAATTAAATTTTTATATCAGGTTAAAAAACTAAAATCACATGAAATATGTATCAAAGTGGGGAAATTGTCTGGACGTTTATAAAACTTGGGTTGTATATATCAACTCAGTTTCATCAGCATTTAATTTTTTATATTTAAAGAGTACCTCTCATGATCTTGTTAAAGGGGTATTCCAGGCCAGACCTTTTTTTTATATATCAACTGGCTCCGGAAAGTTAAACTGATTTGTAAATTACTTCTATTAAAAAATCTTAATCCTTCCAATAGTTATTAGCTTCTGAAGTTGAGTTGTTGTTTTCTGTCTAACTGCTCTCTGATGACTCACGTCCCGGGAGCTGTGCAGTTCCTATGGGGATATTTTCCAACATTCACAGCTCCCGGAACATGACATCATCATTGAGCAGTTAGACAGAAAACTTCAGAAGCTAATAACTATTGGAAGGATTAAGACTTTTTAATAGAAGTAATTTACAAATCTGTTTAACTTTCCGGAGCCAGTTGATGTATATAAAAAAAGGTTTTGCCTGGAATACCCCTTTAAATTTTATAACCCTCCCAGTTCACTGCCCCCATCATGATAAACCACTCCCTGTATTTATATTATTTTTTAGTTTTCTACCTTGATATTGCTCTGTATTTTCTGCTCAGTCTCATACAGTCAGGTTCACAGACTGGGAAGGGGCGTTCCCCAGCAGGAGTGACATCATCTAAAGCCATACAGGGGAGAACTTCCTCCCTCACTCTGCTACACACAGCCCAGAGCAGTTCAGTGTGAGATGAGCTATGATTGGCTAAGGCTGCACCCCCTCTCAGTACTCCAGACTGTATTTCCTGATTTTAGACTTCTGCCAGGCCAGCAGGAGTCCAAAGTCTGTCCTAGAGATGGGGGTGAAATGTGCTCTGGACAAGTAGGGAGACACCTAGTGGCAGCTTTTTTAAACACAAATAAAACATAGAAAACTTCATTTTTTTTAAACAAAGTTCATTAGAAAGATTTTTTTTATTTACCATAAGGAATGCAATAGCAAAACATTAGTTTTAATGAGAGTGCCCATTTAAATGATTTGCTGAGTCGTTTGTACGGTATTGTAAAGCTGTGTATACACAAGTGTCATGGATTCCACTTATATTGGCAGACATTATACAGTGCAGATCCATCCTGTGACAGATCCAAATGGGGACTGATGGATTCTATTGACTTCTAATGTAGTCCATTGAGGTTTACATCATAATGACAACAATAATAGGGCTGCTGTACTGTTTTTGCTTAAACATTTTTAAAAACACCTGACACAATCTCCGATAGAGGTTAATATGACCGAAAATAATACAGTTCATGGATGGCTTCTGAGACAGTGGTTTTATACTGGTCCCTGCAGGGACCTTGCTGCCTACCAAAGCAATATGTCCAACTGTGAATTCAGATGGTTATCTGTTCCTTTGTTCATGCAGAACCAATACTATACCATCAGTTCATGTTTTGCCGAGCATTTTCAAATTATATCATATATCAAATGACGCGTCTTTCCAGTGAACAATCTGCTTTCTTTTTTAGTTCTACTTGCTCTTTTAACCTCCCTATGTCTCTTACTTTTCAGGTCACTAATTTTGGACGGCCTCTTAAGTCACTGGGCACGGCATTTTTAGACATTCAGTGGCCAAAAGAAATCACCAATGGAAAATGGCTTCTCTATATTGTAAAAATAGACTCCATAGGACTGGAGAAAGTGACATGTGAACCACATGATGAAATAAACAAACTGAAGCTGCTGGTATGTTACCGGTGACGTCTGTCATGGGACAGTGTGCCTGCAGATGAGCCATGAAATTCATTGGGTGTGGTCCCAATAATTATTTAAGTGCATGTTTCTTAGGGCGCCGATAGCTGGGAGCCTTCACAATCTCGAGAAAGGAATTTTGAATCTCCTGTCAGAATTAATCATCAGTCACCACTGTTCTCGAGGACACCCCTATGTCACCATAATACACTAATACCTTATCCTGTGTTAATAGTGGGACAATCTTTTTAACCCCTTCAGGACGGAGCCCATTTTGGCCTTAAGGACCGGAGCGTTTTTTGCACATCTGACCACTGTCACTTTAAACATTAATAACTCTGGAATGCTTTTAGTTATCATTCTGATTCCGAGATTGTTTTTTCGTGACATATTCTACTTTAACATAGTGGTAAATTTTTGTCGATACTTGCATCCTTTTTTGGTGAAAAATCCGTAAATTTGATGAAAAATTTGAAAATTTAGCATTTTTCTAACTTTGAAGCTTTCTGCTTGTAAGGAAAATGGATATTACGAATACATTTTTTTTTGGTTCACATATACAATATGTCTACTTTATATTTGCATCATAAAATTGATGAGTTTTTACTTTTGGAAGACACCAGAGGGCTTCAACGGTCAGCAGCAATTTTCCGATTTTTCACAAAATTTTCAAACTCAGTATTTTTCAGGGACCAGTTCAGGTTTGAAGTGGATTTGAAGGGTCTTCATATTAGAAATACCCCATAAATGACCCCATTATAAAAACTACACCCCCCAAAGTATTCAAAATGACATTCAGTCAGCGTTTTAACCCTTTAGGTGTTTCACACGAATAGCAGCAAAGTGAAGGAGAAAATTCACAATCTTCATTTTTTACACTCACATGTTCTTGTAGACCCAATTTCTGAATTTTTACAAGGGGTAAAAGGACAAAATTTTTACTTGTATTTGTAGCCCAATTTCTCTCGAGTAAGCACATACCTCATATGTCTATGTAAAGTGTTCGGCGGGCGCAGTAGAGGGCTCAGAAGGGAAGGAGCGACAAGGGGATTTTGGAGAGTACGTTTTTCTGAAATGGTTTTTGGGGGGCATGTTACCTTTAGGAAGCCCTTATGGTGCCAGAACAGCAAAAAAAACCCACATGGCATACCATTTTGGAAACTAGACCCCTCGGGGAATGTAACATGGGATAAAGTGAACCTTAATACCCCACAGGTGTTTCACGACTTTTGCAAATGTAAAAAATAAATAAAAAATTTTACCTAAAATGCTTGTTTTCCCCAAAAAATTTTATTTTTAAAAAGGGTAATAGCAGAAAATACCCCTAAAAATTTGTAACACAATTTCTCCCGAGTACGGCGATACCCCATATGTGACCCTAAACTGTTGCCTTGAAATATGACAGGGCTCCAAAGTGAGAGCGCCATGCGCATTTGAGGCCTAAATTAGGGACTTGCATAGGGGTGGACATAGGGATATTCTACGCCAGTGATTCCCAAACAGGGTGCCTCCAGCTGTTGCAAAACTCCCAGCATGCCTGGACAGTCAACGGCTGTCCGACAATACTGGGAGTTGTTTTGCAACAGCTGGAGGCTCCGTTCTGGAAACAGTGGTGTACCAGACGTTTTTCATTTTTATTGGGGAGGGGAGGGGGGCTGTGTAGGGGTATGTGTTTATGTAGTGTTTTTTACTTTTTATTTTATTTTTTGTGTTAGTGTAGTGTAGTGTTTTTAGGGTACAGTAGCACGGGCGGGGGTTCACAGTAGTTTCTCGCTGGCAATTTGAGCTGCAGCAGAAAGTTTGCGGCAGCTCAAATTTGCAGCCCGATACTTACTGTAAGCCTCCGCCCATGTGAGTGTACCCTGTACGTTCACATTGGGGGGGGGGGGGGACATCCAGCTGTTGCATAACTACAACTCCCAGCATGCCCGTTGGCTGTCGGTGACTGCTGAGAGTTGCAGTTTTGTAACAACTGTAGGCACACTGGTTATGTATCACTGAGTTTGTGACCTAACTCAGTGTTTCACAACCAGTGTGCCTCCAGCTGTTGCAAAACTACAACTCCCAGCATGTACGGTGCATGGTGTACGGCGACTGCTGAGAGTTGTAGTTTGCAACAGCTGGAGGCACACCGGTCGTGAAACACTGAGTTAGGTAAAAAAAAACTGAGTTTCACAACCAGTGTGCCTTCAGCTGTTGCAAAACTACAACTCTCAGCAGTCACCGACAGCCAACGGGCATGCTGGGAGTTGTAGTTATGCAACCAGCAGATGCACCACTACAACTCCCAGCATGCACTTTAGCTGTTTGTGCAAGCTGGGAGTTGTAGTTATACAACAGCTGAAGGTACACTTTTCCATAGAAAGAATGTGCCTCCAGCTGTTGCAAAACCATAAGTCCCAGCATGCCCATAAGGGAATGCTGGGAGTTGTGGTGGTCTGCCTCCTGCTGTTGCATAACTACAGCTCCCAGCATGCCCTTTTTGCATGCTGGGAGCTGTTGCTAAGCAACAGCAGGAGGCTGTCACTCACCTCCAACGATCCAGACGCTGCAGGTCAGTCCCGCCGCCGCAGCTGCTCCTGGGGCCCCGATCCCAACAGGGGCGCCGGGGATCGGGGTCCCCAGCACCGGGGGTCGTCTTCCCGCACCCGCTTACGTCCTCCAGAAGAGGGGCGGAGCGGGTGCGGGAGTGACACCCGCAGCAGGCGCCCTGATTGGTCGGCCGGTAATCCGGCCGACTAATCAGGGCGATCGTGAGGTGGCACCAGTGCCACCTCACCCCTGCAGGCTCTGGCTGTTCGGGGCCGTCAGAGACGGCCCCGAACAGCCAGTAATTCCGGGTCACCGGGTCACCGGAGACCCGATTGACCCGGAATCGCCGCAGATCGCTGGACTGAATTGTCCAGCGATCTGCGGCGATCGCCGACATGGGGGGGCATAATGACCCCCCTGGGCGATATGCCGGGATGCCTGCTGAACGATTTCAGCAGGCATCCGGCTCCGGTCCCCAACCGGCTAGCGGTGGGGGCCGGAATTCCCACGGGCGTATGGATACGCCCTCGGTCCTTAAGGACTCGGGATTCAGGGCGTATCCATACGCCCTATGTCCTGAAGAGGTTAAAGGGGTATTTTGAATCTTTTTAAAGGGGTACTCCGGTGGAAAACTATTTTTTTCATATCAACTGGCTCCAGAAAGTTTAAAAGGGAACTCTGCAGAAAACATCTTATCCCCTATCCAAAGGATAGGGGACAAGATGTCTGATCATGGGGCTCCTGCCACTGGGGACCCCCACGGTCTCCGGTGTGGCACCCCAGTCACCATGACTGGCAACTACAGCTGCCACGCCCCCTCCATTCAGGTCTATGGGAGGAGGCGTGATGGCTACGTAGTGGAATGGAGGGGGCATGGCGTGACGTCATGAACGTGGAAGCTCCAAGCTTCCATGTTCCGGCCGACGCCTATGCAGGCCCGGAGATCGCGGGGGTCCCCATGATAGGAGATAAGATGTTTTTCAGTGGAATACCCTTTTAACAGATTTGGAAATTACTTCTATTAAAAAATCTTAATCCTTCCAGTACTTATCATCTTCTTTATGCTACGGAGAAAAGTGAGTTGTTAATTTGTCTGACCACAGTGCTCTCTGCTGACACCTCTGTCCACGTGAGGAACTGTCCTGAGTAGGAGCAAATCCCCATAGCAAACTTCTCCTGCTCTGGACAGTTCCAAACATGGACAGAGGTGTCAGCAGAGAGCACTGTGGTCAGACAGAAAAGAACAAGTCAACTTACTGTGGAGCATACAGCAGCTGATGAGTACTGGAAGGATTAAAAAATTTTATTAATTAGTTAATTAATTAACTTTCTGGCACCAGTTGATTTGAAAAAAACATTTTCCACCGAAGTACCCCTTTAAGGAGCAATTTGTTAACAGATGGTACTGGGCTCCCTTACCTATTGGGCACACACACAGGTTGCATATATGGCATGTACACCTATGCGTATATAAGCAAAGGGATAAGAATATGTAGTGTGAATGAAAAAAATGCATCATGGTAGTTTTTCTATATTCCCAGAAAGCTGATGTACAAAGTGTCCCCTTTATAAGCCCCCACAATGTTCAGCTCCAGCGTGAGCAGATGAAGGCCATGCTGGGCAGCCGAGGCAACTTTACCATTCTCAGCGAAGATTTGTGCACGAGGTCTGTTCATCAAGCGCTTGTGCACGGAACTTTGCTGAGTGCGGTATGGTTGCCTTGACAACTGTACTGTCCAGCGTGGCCTGCATCTCTGCATACTGGAGCTGTAGATTGCATGGGATTAAAACTTTGGACATACCCTTTAACTATAACAGTTTGTGTAGACTGACCCAGGGGTTATATGTTAGATGGGTTACTAACTAGTCACTATGTCTTGGCCGGTACATGTAGATGCAAATATAGGGCAGCAAAATTAATATTTGCCCATATGAGTTTGTTCCTTCTGCCAGGTTTCTTGGTCTTAGAAGTTATATAAAAAAATTAAAAAAAAATTAAAAAGGTTATAATATATATAGGAATCTAAAGAACCTTTACCTAGTCATTCATTGATTTGCAGCTATAACAAATGTTTTGTATTACTGACACTGATAGACATTTTTGTCTTAAATCTTTTTGTTCCTCGTGAAAGTTTATACATTTTTTTTTATTCGACAGGAGACTGGTAAAGTTCGAAACAGACGAGAATTAGAAGAAAAAACAAAGGATCCGGATGGCAAATTTTCTTTTTTCTCCGATAGGAAGTACATGACATTGGTAAGATTTAGTAATCAGTACTTCTATGTGTCTGGATAGTGTATATATATAGTTTAGTACAGATTAAACTAAAGCATTTTCTGTCTTTATTCTGTATATAAGCTCAACACATATTCAGTAATATATTGGTAGAAGCAATGACTCAAAGATCAAAAAGTAACCCTGCTGATTTACTGTCCATGCACGGGCATCAGGGGCCAAATCCCAACAATTTGACTGTAATGATCTCTTAGTGAAACACTCATAGGAGCATTTGTGCTATTGATGGACATACTTTGTAAATAGGTTTCATAGCTTTGAGAAGTTTTCTGGGGCTATTTGGTGCCGTCAATATCTGATCGCTGGGGGCCGACACACAGCACCCTCGCCGATTAGCTGTGGCTTTCACATATACAGAAAACAGAGCCAGAAACAGACAGTTTCATATATTGTATAGTGGCCTTGCTGAGGGACTGCAGCTCAGCTCCCATAGAACTGAATGGAATCTAAACTACAATAACTCAGCACGGCCAGTACACAATGTACAGTGCTGTCTGTTTCCATCGCCTTTTACAGTATATGTGGGTGGCATGGCTTTGGCAAACAGCTGATTGGTGGGGGGCGGAGTGTAAGACACCCACCGATCAGTTATCAATGGCCTTTCCTGAGGAATGGCCCCCAATCAAAAGTCAGTCAAATCCACTCTAAGCCAACCGTATATTTGTAGAACCTTCTCTAAATGACAATTACATCAAACACATGGATTATGGTGTGTTAAATGCTGCAGACTGTGCTATTAATGCAGGGAATATTGAGATGGCCAACGGGATCTCTGAATGATTCTGTTAATTTAAATAGAACCAAATTTGCGGATACCTAATCTGCCTAAAGAATTTTTGGTAAAGGTGTTGGAGCAGGTGGAGGCACCTCTTCTGTGTTTATCTGTAGCCAAGAGATGACTATTGGAATTACTAATTTCATGAGTAGAAGGTCATCCCACTATATTACCTACTTGACCATAGTCATATTCAGGAATTAGTTAGCTATTAAGTTTGTAGACCAAATCACATTTATACAGACCCCTATGCTATTCTTTCTTCATGTCATACATGGTTAATATTTCTCTCCTTCCTTTCAGGACTGCAATACTCATGCAAGATGTGTGACAATTAGATGTCCCCTCCGAGGTCTGGATAGTAATGCTGTTATAAGCATTCGCTCCAGGTTATGGAACAGCACATTCCTTGAGGTACTATTGCAGCAAAGCCCCAATATCATTTAGGTCTGTAGATTTACGTCTATAGATTCATTGAATGCTTCTTGCACAGCTTTTCATTTTGACCTCTGTTAACAGGAATATTCAAAAATGAGCTATCTGGACATACTCGTAAAAGCCTCGATGAGCCTTGACACACCCGCCGACAACATTAAATGGACAAATGAAGGTTATCAGGTAAATAAACATATTGTATGTTTAACCTTGTTGCAGGGAAATTATACAGGCACATTACCTATACATTCTCATCATGCTATAAAAATGAAAAAAAATATGCACCAAAATGAAGACAAAAGCCATTGATAAATTCTGGTATAATATTTATTCGTAATAGACACCAAAGTGTTGTAACTGTCTCCATACACATTTGTTGGTCATTGACGCCAATAAAATGTCAGGATCCTTCACTACAGGGAATCTGTTAATTCTATATCATGCTCAGAGCTGCAGACATGAGCAGATAGCTGTAAGACACTGTAAAACAAATACCAAAGTCATAAACTCATCTTTTCCTTCTAAGCGCAAGAGTCATCTCGGCCGGGCTGGACCACAGAACCCACAGCTCCTCTACCTCTGCTCGGCATGTATGATGCAAAAGGCTCAGTGCTCGTAGCCAAACCCTGTACAGCAATCATGCAGGGCAGGGAGGGGTGGAGAAGGGAGGATGCATGAATACTGCACCTCAGTATCACCTCTACATCTCTTGAGCTAAGAAGGGAAACATGATTTTATAACTTTGCAAACAGCCATCAGCTATGAGACATCTATCAATTGTTTTATCTTCCCATAAGTTATCTGCCTGTGTCTGCAACTCTGAGCATGATATAGAGCTGACAGATTCCCTTTAAGATACATTGTATGGGGAACCTTTTGATGAAATGGGCAACAAATTATTTTTTCTAAGAATAGATTTAAAACTTTAAAGGGGTTTTAATTTTAATCATTATGAAGTCAATGCAATAGTGGCAGAACACTTACCATATTTATTGATATATATATTTATTTAGGTGCGCGTTACAGTTTTTCCAGAGAAGACTCAAGTGCATTACACTGGAGTACCATGGTGGATTGTGCTGGTTGCTATCCTTGCAGGAATCTTAATGCTTGCATTTTTAGTGTTTATATTATGGAAGGTGAGTATGCTTATACCTACATGGCTATTTTAGGACTGTTGAATATGTATAATATTAAGATGCTCATTGGGATTGAACATTGTCTATATCTGGGCATTTAGGAAGGGTTTGCCTCACTACATCAGGGTCACTGGCACCATGGAAATGAGTGGGTAACAATTAAAAGGTGGGAAAGGGGAACTGCCTTAATCAGATGACAATATAATAGATCCTGATATCTAACCTGCATCATATTCAATAAAACAATTAAAAGCTTATATGTATTCATGCCTAAATGTACCAATTGTAATCCTCTATATTTTATAATGATCCATACTAATTAATCATTCTTCATCAATTCATTACAGTTTTCTCTAAGCTGAGCAGTTTGAGGCAGTTTAGGTGCCAATAATGCCAACTGGGCATATTGATAGATCCACTTTAAAGAAGTTTGCCCACAACTGGAAAACAGCCATCTCCAGGCTGTTTGCAGCTGACACCAAAAACAGCTGAATTTGCGGTGTTACAAAATTTGCGTAAATCACACTAACATCAATGGGTGTTGTGCAAACGGTGTAGCTGTGAGAACTATGCTGTTTACATAACTTCCAGATTTACGTAAACAGCGTAACTCTCGGTACTACACTTGGTGCTTACTGAAACAAATTAAAACAAGACCATAGCTATGATGAAATGCACATTGGGCTGCAGAGCATGAGCATGGTGTGAATATCCCTTAAAATACAGCATCTACCCCCCAGGGGTACCAATAAATGCTCTAAATACTAAGTACAATTACCCTTCCAATTTATACAATATGACCAATAGCAATGGTTCATGACTATAATCTGTACCCTCATTTGGAAAATGTATCAGTTGGTCACATTGGTGGGGATCAGTGTCCTAGATTAACTGATCCCTGTACATTTTAGTTAAGGTGTGAAATTATTTGAAATCAAAGAGGTTTTCTGAAACATTATTATCGAATGTTTTGGCTTAGGATAGATCTTCAATCTTCAAAGTTAGGTGTTGGTCCAACTCCTAGAACCAGTACTGATCAGCTGATTGTAGGGGCCACAGCTTTGGTGAAGTCTGCATCCTCTTCATTGTTTACCACATACAGCTCTGTACATTTTATGGTGGTTGTGCCTGGTACTGCATCTGTGACTAAGCTGCAAAACCAGGTGCAGGCACCATAAAATGTATGGTAAACAATGAAAGGCTGAAGCTCTTGCCAATAGGCTGCTGCTCCTCCAGTCAGCTGAGAGTTGGACAACCACCAATCTGATATTGATGACCTTTCCTAAGGATCAGTCCGGCAAAAGAAACAACTTGTGTATAGTGTAAAAAAGTATAATAAACCTACTAACATATATCCTGTTATTAGCCATAGTGCACAGATCTTCCATATCAGCTGAGCTGTCTGGCTTGTAGCTGTGACGTCCCATCACACTCTCTAAAAGCACAGCTCTTGTTCCTCCTCCCCCTCCCCTCCTGTCTGCTCAGGACCAGACCATTGATGTGAAGAGGGGAGCTCATATTACTTCTTAATAGATTTTTAAGGCAGCAGGAAGCTTTTTTCAGATAAGACAACAGTGAGCCTGTTCTAAAGGAAACCACTGTGACAAAAAAAAGACAATCTGCTAAAATCCAATGAGCAGTAATATATGCTCCAATCTTATCATCAATTGTCTCATCCTGAGCAGACAGGAGTGAAGGGAGGAGAAGGAACAGTTGCTTTGCTTTCAGAGATTGTGATGGCACATCTACAAGCCAGACAGTTTAGCTGATATAGAGAGATACTGTATGTGCACTATGGCTAATAACATATTAGTAAGTTGCTTTATTATACTTTTTGACACCATAAACAGGTTGTTTCTTATGTTGGACAATTCATCTAACTCCTGGAGATCCCTTTTAAGTAATCCTTCCTTCTGACACTAATATGGGATATAAGCCCTGCAGACCCCAGCCACTGTGACCACCACTTCTCAATGACATGCTTTATTGATTTAATTTTTGATTTTCTTCAATATTCCTTCCTGCAATCATCACAAATCATCCGACGTGTAACCTTGATTCTTTATAGTGTGGCTTTTTCAAGAGAAGTAAGCAAGATGAGTTTGATGCCACTTATCACAAGGCTGAAATCCATACTCAGCCGTCTGATAAAGAGCGGCTGACATCTGATGCATAGTATTGATCAACGTTCTGTGATTGGTAATTGACTATTTAAATCACTGCTTTCTGGGTGTTTGATTGGCTGCAGGACTCTCTTAAAGCATAACACATCGCTTTTGCTGCAGATCACTTTCATTAATCATTAAATTACCTGTCCTTTTTCTTGCTTTGTCTGGCCTGGCGGCATAGTCCTTAAAGCACATATGTGTAACATGTTCATGCATGGAAAACTACTAAATAATTCCTACATTGGCCCAGATTTACTAAGATTATAGGGTTTTGTGTGACAGCGCTCTGAATGCCATCTACTGTGGACATGCCTGCTATGTGGGTTTTGTTTGGTTCACTGAGGTTGTCGCATATTGCAGATAGTTGGGTTAAATGTATCAGAAGCAAAGTGCGACCAAATATGCCAACACAGTTGGTAAAAATGCACTGAAAAGGGTGCCATATTCCTTTATTAAATCTGGGCCATACTGTTCTTTATCTGTCCCATCACTGTTGACTGGGAGCTTTTATAATTTTTTTCTTCCAAAGTGAAGATGGTTCTATGAATAGGAATGGGCATTTTGTTAAATCTTTAGATAAAGAGTATTCACTCTGAAATCCAAATATCACCTGGAAAAGAGATCATGTTTGTGTTGCCAGGTGAAAATGGCAGCCATTATAAATCCTATATGATATGTTCACCAGATTTCTACAGACCCCAGATTTCATCCAAAGCAAATTTAGGCAAGGTTCACACATTGAGTTTTATACTGTACGTTACACCAAACATACGTCCAAGACATATGCAACGGTATTGTATGTGCCATTGACTACCATTAAAGGAGTTGTTCAGTTTGGAAAACCCATTTATAAATAATCTCATATGTAATTCAAAGTTAAAGGAGTTGTCCGGTTGTACCCACCAATTCACTTTCGATTCCTGGTTGTTTTGAAAGTATATTGTTCCTGAGATGGGTGGGAACAGGATCTTGTTCCGCTCATCGCGTGAGGGCAACACCACACCCTCACACAATGACCAATAGATACATAGGGTCACCGCAACATCGGTAACATCATGCAGCTATTGGAGAGAGATCGTGTGTGACCATGAGTCAGGACAAACTCCTGTACCCTCCCCTCTTAGAACAGAGAGGACACAGGAGTGGAAAGGGGGCGCCCGGGAGCAGAAGAGGTAGGAATCCTAATCCTAATCTCTTAGCCAATTTGGAGAGCTATTACAAAGAGTACTTCCCACTATGGAGAACCTGTCCTGTCCTACATTAAACAGACAATTTATATCAGTGGACTCTATGTAATGCTAAAACAGCCCTGTGGTGGTGCTGTAGTGGAACTGAACACTTAGGTCATGCATTATGGTGTGAGAGCTTTGGTGTTTTACACCTAGGCCACAGACCATCATTTTTTCCAGTGCAACAAGAGTTTGTGTAGGGTTTATTTTTTTTTGTTATAAAATTTAAGACACTCCAGGCCTGTTGACACTGGCTCTTCCCAATCCAGTAGCCCTGTTGTGGTGAGTACTGGGGTAATAAGGAGGGGTTAGTGATAGCTTTTTTGGGGACTATCGCTAAGCCCCTGCTTATTAATGGACGTTGTCTATCAGACCGGTTCTGCTAATAAGCCTGTAAGGTTTAAAAAAAAAAAAAAAACACACACTTTTTTTTTTTTATTATTACAATTAACACACCCACACAAACCCTAGCTAGCCATTTTATTAATAAAAGCAAACAAAAAAATACTCTGGCCATCGAGGTAGCCCACCAAATATTACGTAATCCATTGCATACACATATCTGAAATAAGAAGAAAAAGAACACAGAAAAAAGTGAGCACAGTATCACTTACCCTACCGGGGCTCCTGTCTGTGCTTTAATATCCTAAAGTCCTGCCTCTGCTTAATATGACATGACTGGAAGCGGGGCTTCATAAGATTCAAGCACAGACAGGAGCCAGGTGGGTTAGTGGACAACTGCTGACTGTGAACAGTATACAGCAATCTATATAGATGTCTGTATACTGTATAGCCCAGAAGGGGTTAACTGGCGATGGTCCCCTGAACTTCATTTGCCTTTTTATTCTTGAATCAGGAAGAGCGGAATGATAAGTGCTGTAGGACATTTGCATTTGTTACAGTGAATAGAACTGCAGAAAAAAAGATTTTGATAATACATATCTCAAATAAAACAATGCTGTTTCGGATGCTTGTGTTAAGGCGGCATCCGAGCAATGGCAAAAAATGGAATTTATCATAAAGATTTTTTCATTTAAATATTCTGGTCTCTTTCTGTCAACTATTGACGCTTTATAATGCTGGTCCCTTCTCAGTTACAAAACATTATCTAACCCATAAATTTTATCCCAAAACTTTTCTTATTTCACCAAATTGTCTTTGTTTTTCTAACAGCTTCTTGGGCCTGGTAAATGTGCTTTCATGTTTACGTCCAAATTTTCTGCCGTATAAAGTGAACCTGAATGAACTGCGCTTCATTTTCTCATGATGTCCCAAATCTTGTCTTTCTTTTCCAGTGTGGATTTTTTAAACGTTCCAGGTACGACGACAATGTCCCGCGATACCACGCTATACGAATCCCCAAGGAAGACCGCCAGTTCACAGAAGGGAAATTAAAACAGAACACTGAAAAAAAGCAATGGGTCACCAATTGGAATGAAAACGAAAGCTATACATAAAAATGTTGTTCTGTATGTTTTCTTTTTTTTTTTTTTAAATTAAGGGTTACTTTATTAGGATGTTGGCATCACACTGATGGGATTGGGTATGTGCCAAACAATGGACTTTATTGTTGACTGGATGTTACTTTCTAAACAGATATGACTAGTTCTGGTCAGCAATGTTTCATTTCGAGTTTATGAATTGAGGGTAGTAAGTGAAATATTAAAATAAAGGGCTATCCTATGAGGCACCCGGACATTATTGAGGGGTTTACCTGCTCAGGAATCACCTCTATAAGTCCTTGTTTTGGTGGATCCCAGCCCTTCTATTTGCTACACAGATTCCCGTTTGTGTGAGCAGGCTTTGTGTAATACTACATTTCGCCTGTAGTGGCCGCTGCAGATCTGACCGCCAGGCTGGCTTTATTGCAAAAAAAAAAAAAAGGGTTATCTTGGCAAGTCATTTTATTTGCCGTGATGGTCATTACCTGTAATGACTTGATTTTTTTAAGGTGTGCATAGTGTCGGAAGAAGGGGTGCTATGTTTTATTTATCGCTGTTCTGCTGTTATTATGCAATAATGGAGGAATCAAACATTGAATGATTTTAAGTGCATTAAAAGAAATGTAAAAGAGGATTTTATAGCTGCTATAAGACCTTCTTACAACGTCTGATGAGATCTGTGATCTGTTTGCCTTAAAGGGGTACTCCACTGGAAAACATTTTTTTTTATCAACTGGTGCCAGAAAGTTAAACAGATTTGTAAATTACTTCTATTAAAAAATCTTAATCCTTCCAGTAGGTATCAGCTGCTGTTATGATCCACAGGAAGTTCTTTTCTTTTTGAATTTTCTTTCTGCCTTACCACAGTGCTCTCTGCTGACACCTCTGTCCATTTCAGGAACTGTCCAGAGCAGGATAGGTTCTCTATGGGGATTTGCTCCTACTTTGGACAGTTCCTAAAATGGACAGAGGTGTCAGCAGAGAGCACTGTGGTCAGACAGAATGGAAATTCAAAAAGAAATTAACTTCCAGTGGATCATACAGCAGCTGATAAGTACTGGAAGGATTAAAATTTGTTAATAGAAGTAATTTACAAATCTGTTTAACTTTCTGGCACCAGTTGGTTAAAGAAAAAAATTAAGTTTTCCAGTGGAGTACCCCTTTAAAACGCGTGCATCTGTGTCTTATAACGTATGATGCTTCTGTTACTTTTGGTATATTACCTATGCAAACTATTTTCATACATTCATTTCAATGGCGGGTAGCTTCGGTTTCCAAGGTATGCATTCGAGTGCCTGACGGGATTGGTACAGAGTGCCTTTATCCCATCCGTCGCGAGCCAAAAATTGTGTCGTATAAAGTGGTTACATCTTAGGCTAGGTTCAAACCACATTTGTGCCATAAAAATCTCACAACGTAGAAATCTCCCTCAACTGTTGTGGAAAATAAAAAGCAATAGACCACATGATAAATGTATTTTAAATGGTACATTTCATGAAAAAAAAACTTTTGATATATTATAGATTAATGTATGCAGAATAACTTTCCAATTGCATGTTATTAAAAAAATATGCTTCTTTCGATTTAATTTTCCACTTTGAAAAAATTACCACTAGGGGTCTCCCTACCAGTCCTTTTTTATAGATTTCAGACTCATGCTGGAGTCCTAAATCTCAGACTTCGGCCGGGACACAGACAAACTCCCTGGCAGGGAGCAGTGCTGAGCTTGTCTGTGTCCCGGCTGCAGTCTGAGATTTAGGACTCCAGCATAAGTCTGAAATCTAAAAAAAAAAAAGGACTGCTAGGGAGACCCCTAGTGGTCATTTTGTCAAAGTGGAAAATTAAATAGAAAGAAGCATATTTTTTAATGACATGCAATTGGAAAGTTATTCTGCATACATTAATCTATAATATATCAAAAGTTTTTTTTGATGAAAGGAACCCTTTAAATAGACGTGAACCTAGCCATACTGAGACAATGAATCACAGATGTATTACTGCCTTCAATACACATTCCCGATGGCTTACACCAGTGTTTCCCCAATCTGTGACTTGCCAGCTGTTTTTTTACAGCAGCAGGAGAAGCATAGGTCAGGAAAAACTGGTCTAGAGGCTGAAAAATTATGAAATTGTAAAAACAAAAAAATTAAAATTAAAAAATAAATGTGCAATATGGTTCTCTGTCCACATGGTGACATTTGTAAATCAGATTCCAATGCGACAATGCTTCCATGTTCTTTTTGTATATATAGTTTAACCCGTGAGGTATTTATTGCTTCCTGTTTGCCTTTAACTTTAAAGTACAGTGATCCCTCAACTTACAATGGCCTCAACATACAATAGTTTCAACATACAATGTTTTTTTCTGGACCATTGTAACTTGAAACCAGACTCAACATACAATGTACAGACAGTCCAGATCTGTGACACGTGTCACAACTGGAGGAACTGACCAGAACTGATCAGAATGGGCATTTTACTGGTAAATCACCTGTATTACTGAAGTGCATGCACTGACTGGCTGTCTTGTAGCGCCCCCTACAGTACAGGGAGGAACTACAAGTTCTGTACTACTCCTTACCTGTGCCAGGGTTAGCTGCTCCTTTGGACACCAAGTAAGGGCGGCTCCATTTGGGACACTGTGTGTACTGTATAGGACCCTGAAGAAGCTCCTGTCCTCTACATAATCCTTTTTTTCCCAACCCGAGTGCCTCCAGCTGTTGCAAAGCTACAACTGCTGTCCGGGCATGCTGGGAGTTGTAGTTTTGCAACAGGTGGAGGCACCCTGGTTGGGAAACACTGAAATAGACAGTGATCGCAGCTTCCAGCAGATCTTTCTTACTTTTTTATGTAAGGATTTGCTTTATCTGTATTAGTTATCTATTTATTTTTCTTTAATCCTCACTTTTTCCTATTTTTGATGACATTTTGGGGGATTCAGAACCAATTACCAGGTTTCCATAGAGTTATGGTTTCAACATACAATGGTTTCAACATACAATGGTTTCAACATACAATGGTCGTCCTGGAACCAATTAATATTGTAACTTGAGAGACCACTATATACAAATCATGTGTATATAATGGAGGTAGCCATTTTGTATCAGTGATATCCCCACAAAGTCCTTTAAAAAAATGGCCGACTTCACTGTGTTTAGTGATAAATACACTTTGAGGCCAAAGATTTCCTTTTCTGCTTCTCTCCTTGGGTGTTACTATTGATATGGGGTCAGCTCCATACTAATGAATTTCTCTATTGTGTTATGCTTTCTGTTTTAATGCAGTAGTACAATTTTAGTTTTTTAGTTTTTTTTTAAGTGTGTGAATAGATCTTTCTGTTTTGTGCCTATAACATCTCTTGACCGCCCCATGACTTATTTTTTGGCAGTCCTACCATGTTTGCGCTGATTGTGTAAATACTGTGATGTGTAAATATAAAACATTATTTTTAAAGAGGAACACATACCCAAAATGTCTCTGTGTGCTATGTCTTTAGAAGTTATTGTCAGCAAGTTATTCGCTGCTCCGTTTTTCTAGGAAGAAACAATATGACTTAAGCATATGGGCCATATGGGCTCCCTTAGGGCCCATGCACATTATGGAAATTCTACACGGAATCGTTCTGAATGGAATTCCACCTGCACTTAAAGGGGTACTCCAGTGGAAAACATTTTTTTAAAATCAACTGCTGCCAGACAGTTAAACAGATTTGTAAATTACTTCTATTAAAAAATCTTTACCCTTCCAGTACTTTTTAGCAGCTGTATGCTACAGAGGAAATTCTATACTTTTTGAATTTCTTTTTTGTCTATCTGCTGACACCTGATGCCCGTATCAGGAGCTGTCCAGAGCAGGAGAAAATCTCCACAGCAAACCTATGCTCCTCAGGACAGTTCCTGACACGGGCAGCAGGTGTCAGCAGAGAGCACTGTGGACAAGACAAAAAGAAATTAAAAAAGTATAGAATTTCCTCAGCTGCTAAAAAGTACTGGAAGGGTAAACATTTTTTTGATAGAAGTCATTTACAAATCTGTTTAATTTTCTGGCAGCAGTTGATTTAAAAACATTTTTTTTTCCAGTACCCCTTTAATGCCCACATCTGCACTAAGCGCCATTCCATTGACTGAAATGCATTTCCAGGTGGAGTTCCTCTGAAATAAGGCACATGTTCATTATTTTACCAGAATCCATATCCGCTATTCTGTAAAGAAACTTTCGTAGAGTGTATAGTGCAGCAGAGTCCCATTGAGATCAATGGGGTTCCGCTCCGAATTCCATTGTGTGAATAAGCCCTTAGGCCTCAAAAATGTAATCGTATTATAGCTCCATACTACCATAATATAGCACCCTGGGGAAAATTTATGGAAAGCTATCTGAAAGAAAATCTGTCCTTGTTGCCCATAGCAACCAGTCAGAGCTCAGCTTTCATTTTTTGAACTGCTCTGGTAAAGCGAAAGCTGAGGTTGGTTGCTATGTTGATTGGTTGCTATGGACAAGTTTACTTTTAGACAGCTTTAATGAATGAGGCCTATAGAATTGGTGCAGCCATAATGTACCTCGGTATGCTTTCAATTTCAATGCTTTTCTGTCAGTAAATGTGTGGGCCTTAGGCTGGGTTCACATCACGTTTTCTCCCATACGGGAGCGCATACGGCAGGGGAGAGCTAAAACCTCCCGTATGCCTTCTTATGCGCTCCCGTATATAATTCATGTCAATGAGCGCGCTGGAGTGAAACCTTTGGTCCGGTGGGCTCATTTTTGCGCCGTATGCGCTTTTACAACCGGACCTAAAACCGTGGTTGACCACAGTTTTAGGTCCTGGGTAAAAAGCGCATACGGCGCAAAAATGAGCCGACTGGACCGAACGTTTCACTCCGGCCGGCTCATTGACATGAATTATATACAGGAGCGCATAGAAAGGCATACGGGAGCGCAAGGTTTTAGCTCCCCCCTGCCGTATGCGCTCCCGTATGGGAGAAAACGTGATGTGAACCAGCCCTTATTTGTTAAAATTGTCTCCACATAAAACTGTGTGTTGCCCATAGCAACCAATCACATTGCATCTTTCATTTTACCAGAGCAGTTTAAGTAATGATTGGTTGTTAGGTTTGTCTTTTAGACACTTTTCATACATTTGCCCCAGTTTTGTTAATATGAAAGGAAAAAAAATGATGGCATGCTCCATCGGAAACCACATTGCAGATATGTTCACAAAGGAAAACTAGCTTTTTATATCAAGGGCATAATGCCCAATATATATATATATATATATATATATATATATATATATATATATCAAATAAAATAGAGTAGTTAACCTGCTAAAAGTCCCCTTAAAGGGGAATTCCAGGAAAAACTTTTTTATATATATCAACTGGCTCCAGAAAGTTAAACAGATTTGTAAATGACTTCTATAAAAAAAATCTTAATTCTTTCAGTACTTATGAGCTTCTGAAGTTAAGGTTGTTCTTTTCTGTCTAAGTGCTCTCTGATGACACATGTCTCGGCAAACGCCCAGTTTAGAAGAGGTTTGCTATGGGGATTTGCTTCTAAACTGGGCATTTCCCAAGACAGGTGTCATCAGAGAGCACTTAGACAGAAAAGAACAACCTTAACTTCAGAAGCTCATAAGTACTGAAAGGATTAAGATTTTTTAATAGAAGTCATATACAAATCTGTTTAACTTCCTGGAGCCAGTTTATATATGCAAAAAAGTTTTTTTCCTGGATAACCCCTTTAAGGCCTAGTTCACATGGCAGACTCAGGTGGATTGTTTTTAATAGGATAATGCTGTACCTTGCACACTGCAGAATTTCTGCACCGTAAACATCTGGCATGGAAATTCAAATGACATGTTCATATTTATGGCGTAATCTGCTCAGAAATACTTTGCAGTCTAAGGAGAGGGCACAATTCCGATCAGTCCTAGCGTGTGCATGTTCTGTCAGCATCTGCTGTCTGTGGAATATCTGCTGGAAATAAAAAAAATAATTCTTGGCAGACATTCCGCAAAAAATTCCATTGTCTGAACATACCCCAAAAAAGCAATATGTATAGGATTTTACAGTGCTATTGTAGAGTAAATAAAAAGAAAACTGTGCAAACTACTTAAAAAGACGTGAGTTTGAAAACTCGATTTGCAAAATTGTCTTAAAAAAAGCAACTAATCATAGAGAAGATGTCATTTTAGGAAATAAAAGCTGAGCTGTGATTGGTTGCTATTAGAGATGAGCGAACTTACAGTAAATTCGATTCGTCACGAACTTCTCGGCTCAGCAGTTGATGACTTTTCCTGCATAAATAAGTTCAGCTTTCAGGTGCTCCCGTGGGCTGGAAAAGGTGGATACAGACCTAGGAAAGAGTCTCCTAGGACTGTATCCACCTTTTCCAGCCCACCGGAGCACCGGAAAGCTGAACTAATTTATGCAGGAAAAGACATCAACTGCCGAGCGGAGAAGTTCGTGACGAATCGAATTTACTGTAAGTTCGCTCATCTCTAGTTGCTATGGAAAACAAAAGCCATTGTCAGAAGTGAATCCATGCAGAAGGAGAAGTATATATCCTTCCTTTTTATACTGCCATATTAAGAGAGGTCCAATGTCCCAATGTACTATAAATATATACATTGGCCGTCTCCATTACTATTAAAATATCCTAGAAACATTCAAAGGAGTTGGAGTTACAAAAAAAAATACAGTATATATATGTGTGTGTATATATATATATATATATATATATATATATATATATATATATATATAATGTATTATTGTGACTTTATGTTTTGTTGATATAAAAATAAATACTGTTGTATATCTTAGAGGAACAGGTGATATGAACTATGTTGATATGGTGATATGATCTGATCTTCCTGCTTCTTTTTTGGGTCACTGAGTAAACACTGGATAAAGAATTTATCTTTAACTATTTTTTGACATGTGTATAAAGGATCTTGAAAAGTACATTCATTTTATTTCGGTGCACTCTCTTTTCAGATGAACTACTTGTGTGCATGCTTAGCATCATGAGATAATAGATCAATGTAAAAATGAGGAAACTAATGTATTCCATTTTATTTGAACTTAAGGAGTTGTCTACTAATACGTTGCACTCCAACCACCATTTCCCTTTCTATTAGCATTGGGAAGGAATTGTATGAAGTGGCTGCTTCATGTTATAACCCAACTGTGCGATAACTGTCACCCCCCCCCCCCCCCCCAATCTGTAAATCTGTTTTCCTTGAAAATATTTAAGGGTCAGCAGCGCTCTAGTATTAAACAAGCAAAGTCAGTAACCGAGAGAACAGTGCTGTATAAAATCAGAATACAATAGAGTAGTCAGGAAAACAGGCAAAGAATATACATAGTAATAGCCAGTGGCGACCCCAGCTTTCATATTTTGGGGAAGGGGGGGGGGGGGGTTGCACACTAGCGGGCAAGACATAAATAGGGGGGGAGGCAACCCCTTTTCCCATTCCAGCAATTTCTAGGAATACCAGAAGGTGGGTGATAAATGTTGCAGCTAAAATATCCCTTTAAATCCAGGACCTCTTTAATCCTGGCACCAAATTATTCGCTACTGCCACCTCACCATGTGGGTCATTTCTATAGATACCTATACATTTCCTATTGTGGGGACAATAACAAAGTGGCTTACAGTAAACGGTATTGTGTTTATCCCTACTGTAAAGAAAGATTGTTTCTTTCTATGATAGCTATGCTCTATTATTTATGTCTCTTACATGATAGCTATGCTTTATTATTTGTCTCTTACTTTTTTTAAGGACTTGCAATAAACAGGTGCAAACTTTTAAAGTGTTTCATAGATTTTTACATTTTTTACATTTTTATTGTTTTACATTGAAAAGACAGTAACAAATCTAGGATGGAATATACACTATTTATAGATTCATAGATAGGTATAGAACTGTCCACCTCTTGGCAATAACACTAGATGGCTGTAGGTAGCTTTTTAATTGTACAAAAAAGAAAAAAAATTTGCAAAACTTCCAGTAATTTTTATACAGACAAATCTGAACTAACGCATCACATATTCTTCACAGGAAACTATGTACTGACTACATTACATTGCCCATAGGTGTTCTATCCCAGTACTTATCAGTTGCTGTATGCTCCACAGGAAGTTCTTTTCTTTTTGAATTTCCTTTCTGTCTGACCACACTGCTCTCTTCTGACACCTCTGTTCATTTTAGGAACTGTCCAGAGTAGGAGCAAATCCCCATAGCAAACCTCTCCTGCTCTGGACAGTTCCTGACACAGACAGAGGTGTCAGCAGAGAGCACTGTGGTTAGACAGAAAGGAAATGAAAAAAGAAAATAAACTTCCTGTGGAGCATACAGCAGCTGATAAGTACTGGAAGGATTAAGATTTTTAAATAGAAGTAATTTACAAATCTGTTTAACTTTTTGGCACCAGTTGATTGAGAAAAAATGTTTTCCCGTGGAGTACCCCTTTAAATGATAACATTCTGCCTACCTGCAGCCACCATTTAAGGCATAATGATGTTTATATTGAGAATAGAACAGTATGAAGTAAGCTTTTATGCTCCATTTAGTGGTGTCCTCAGGAATGCAGATTAGACAGAAATAAGGATACATTATTAAATTATTAATCGATCTAGATGTTAATTTCATATGAAAAATATTATTCATCTAATGCAGAACTACAGCTTTGGGCAAGTCAGTTAATATTTTACTTACTTGCCAAAGAGAAGTTTCCAGTGAGGTAGTATACATTATCATACTTATAGTATTGCCTACTTAACACTGTATTTTCTTGTTTCTTTTTCCTAGTAATTGTACCAAATGGTCATGTTGCTTTTCAATGAGGTGTACAGTGTTTAATGCAGGTTTTTGTGTCACATTTATTTCTATTTGCAATTTTATTTTGTACTAAATAGAAATGTTGGACAATGCCATACAGTGAATATACATACCTGTGGATATTTGTAAAATAAAACGTGAAATAAAGATGTTTTTGTAAAAAAAAAAGTGGGAAATGACTAAGTGCTGTATCTAGAAGGTTATTTAAGGAATGACAGAAATTGCATGGAAATATTTGGGGGATAAATATATAATGTATTATCGGAATCTGGGAATTTATTGGCAAGCTGCGGTGTGATGTGTACTGCAGCTTGTATTAAAGAGCTTATTAGGGAGTAAATGACTGATGGCTTATGAAGAGTGTCAGGACTAACACAAAGTCTTACACCATGGAGCGCCTCTGTTTTCATTTTAGGACTAACACGAGTCAGTTAAGGGGCAACAGCAGTTTGGTATCAAACAAGCCAAGTCGGTAGCAGAGAGAGCAGTGGGGTATAAAGTCAGAATGCAGTACAGTAGTCAGGAAAATAGACCAAAAATATACACTAGATACTCAGAGATAACCAGTAGGACTTCCATTTTTATTACATTTTGGGAGGGGACACTAGTGTGGTGTAGCATGTATAATATACTTTTTGCCAATTAAGGGGAAAGCACTAAAGAAGCTTTAACCATGGGAAACTACACCTCTCAGTATGAGCTAAGCAGTGATAAGGGGATGCTGGGAGTTGTTACTAATCATTACTGTAGAAATGATGGGACACAGATAGGTTACACCATGATATAGTGACTCACAGGTGATGTCTTCTATAGTCTTTTTCTTCATCTGGTTTAGACCACCAGGACTTCTTCCAGCTGAATCTTCTCTCTTCAAATTTTGCCACCCAGATATCATTGGCTCCTCAATTTTTAAGCAGATCCTCATTCTCTATATGACACTGTATCTCTGTCAGACACTGTACCCTCTAAATATAACAGAGGCGCACACTGTACCCTCTGAATATAACCCTGCCACACACTATACCCTTTAACCCCTTCTCGACCCATGACATACATGTACGTCATGCCCGACCTATGATATACATGTAAGTCAAGCAGATACTGGCCACTACTCGCGACATGGTGGCTATTACTGATAGCCAGCCATCTTGCCTCGGGACCTTGGGGGTTTTGTCCCCGCCCCTCACCGCGATTGCTACTATCAGCTAGTCAAATCTGACTAGCCACTGGCAGCATTTCGCAATAAAAATCCTGAGCAGAGCGGTGTGTGTGTCCCGATCACGGGGATTGGGACACACACACTGCTCTGAAAAGTGTCCCCAGTGTCCTGTCTCCCTTCCCCGATGTCCCATCCCCCTTCCCCAATGTCTCTTACCGGTCCCGAGCTCCTGCAGTTGTGCCCTCCTGCATGCTTCACTTCTGGCTGAAGCGAGTGCAGTCATTTTTTTTTTTTGTAAATGAGCTGTTTAGTTGTACAACAGCTCCCCCTTAGTGTCCTAAGCCTGCAACTGCATCCTGTGCTTGGCAGGGCAGACACTAGGAGGAGCTGTTGTACAAAAGTTATATATATATATATTTTTTTTTTTCCAGAATTCAGATATATATGTGTGTGTGTGTGTGTGTATATATTCTCCACATAGTCCTCTACATAGACACATATATATTCAGAATTCAAGTGATCCCTAGAAAAATGTGATTTTGGACTTTCGTAGAAAATTTAAAAAAATGGTCATATTATTATAAGCCTTCTAATTATGTAAAAAAGTACAAGAATGTTTAACAAATTATGTCAGCATAAAGTAGACATGTTGTGGATGTGAATTAATAACTACATTTATTTGGCATGACTATTTCTCTTACAAGTAGAGAATTTCAAACATAGAGAAATGAAAAATTTTCCAATTTTTTTTCCAAGTTTTTCACAAAAATCACTTAATATATAAACAAAAATTTACCACTGATATAAAGTACAATATGTCTCGAAAAAAACAATCTCTAAATCACTTTGCCAGGTAAAAGCACTCTCTAAATCACTTTGCCAGGTCATAAAGGCCAAAACTAGCTGGGTCATGAAGGGGTTAAATATAACCCTGCCACACACTGTACCCAGGAAGGAATTTTTCCTCTGTCCAATAGGGCAATTGGAATCAGCCACATGTTTGTTTGTTTTTTGCCTTCCTCTGGATCAACACAGTAGGGTTTTAGGTTGAACTCAATGGACTCTTGTCTTTTTCTCAACCGTAAAAACGATGTCACTATGTTACTACGCCCACCATAACTGTAGCATGCAATTCAGACTAATCACAGTTTGGCACTGATAACACAATGTAACAAACCCCCTCTTATGTAATCACTTTACTTCTGGGGTGAGACACTGTAACAAACCCCCTTCTCATGCAACAGTAAGAAGTACTGGGGTAACACTCTGTAACAAACTCCTTCTTCATGTAATCACCTTACTACTGGGGTAACACACTGTAACAAACTCCTTCTTCATGTAATCACCTTACTACTGGGATAACACACTGTATCAAACCCCTCCTCAACTTACCATTAGTGTTGCTCGCGAATATTCGCAATTCGATTATTCGCGAATATCGCATATTCGCGAATTCGCGAATTTTGCGAATATAGCGCTATATATTCGTAATTACGAATATTCGTTTTTTTTTTTCTTCACAGTACACATCACAGTGATCACCCCTCTCTGCTTCCAGCTTGTGTGGTGTAAAGAAGGCTGTAATACTACTGTGTGGGACTGGCGTGCGAAAATTCGCATATGCTAATTTTCGCATATGCGAATTTTCACATATGCGAATTTTGCGTATACTAATTTCCACATGTTAATTTTCGCATACGCGAATTTGCGCATATGCGAAAATAAAACGAGAATGTAACGAATATGCGAATATTAGCGAATATATGACGAATATTCGTCCAGGTATTCGCGAATATTCGCAAATTCGAATATGGCCTATGCCGCTCAACACTACTTACCATACTACTGGGGTGACACACTTTAACAAACCCCTCCTCAGCTCACCATAATACTAGGGTGACACACTGTAACAAACCCCTCCTCAGCTCACCATAATACTAGGGTGACACACTGTAACAAACCCCTCCTCAGCTCACCATACTACTAGGGTGACACACTGTAACAAACCCCTCCTCAGCTCACCATACTACTAGGGTGACACACTGTAACAAACCCCTCCTCAGCTCACCATACTACTAGGGTGACACACTGTAACAAACCCCTCCTCAGCTCACCATACTACTAGGGTGACACACTGTAACAAACCCCTCCTCAGCTCACCATACTACTAGGGTGACACACTGTAACAATCCCTTACTCATGTAATAACCTTTCTCCTGGAGCAGACATCGCCACACACAAGACAACTACAACCTGATCTGTATCTGCTACATACTGGAGGATCTGTGAGGAGGTCACAATCATGTGACCAGTAGGTGAGGCTGAGATCAGCTGATCAGGATAGAAGAGAATAGAGGAGATTTATCAAACCTGTGCTGGGGAAAAGTTGACCAGTTGCCCTTAGCAACCAATTACATTTCTTCTTGTTGTTTAAAAAGTATTTAAAAAAATAAATGAAGTCTACTTTTCTCTGCACAGGTTTTGATAAATCTCCCCCAAAGCACTTTATGGTTAGGGCACCCATAAGAACCCCTAGTAAAAGCAGGTTACAGATTACATGCACAGGTTTTTATGAACATGATATGCTCCTTTGTAGAATCCAATAATACGCATATAACAAGCCCTTTGCAGAAAAAAAATTATTCAAAAGGAAATAGTTTAATAGGGATAAAATGGGAAGCATTACCATACCTGACTGGACAATACCGCCATGCCCAAGACTTTATATAAGACCATCTTAAAAGAAGCAATCTGATGGGTTACTATGGGCAACTGCACCACTCTACCTCTACACAGGATTTGATAAATTTCCCCCAATGACTCTGAGCACACAGCCAAGACAACAAGGGAGTAGATTAGGGACAACTCTTTGGGGGACATTTATCAAAGCCTGTGTAGAGGAAGAGTGGTGCAGTTGCCCCTAGCAACCAATCAGCTCGCTTCTTTCATTTTTCACAGGCCTCTTTAAAAATGAAAGAAGCAATCTGATTGGTTGCTATGGGCAACTGCACCACTCTTCCTCTACACAGGTTTGGATAAATCTCCCCCTTTGTTCTTGAGTGGACCAGCCAGAGCCTTGACTTAAACCCAATCAAGCATCTCTGGGGAGACCTGAAAATGGCTGTCATCTGAAGGTTCCCATCTAACCTCATGTAGAGGATCTGCCGAGAAAATCCCTAAATCCAGGTGTGCAATCCTCGTGGCCTCATCCACGAGAAGACTGGAGGCTGTAATCGCTGCCACAGATGCCTCAGCTAGGTACTGAGTAAAGGGTCTGAATACTTATGTCAATGCAATACTTTTTTTCCCAATAAATTAGCAAAGATTTCTAACATTCTGTTTTCACTTTGTCATTATAGGGTGTTGAATGATGGGGGGGGGGGGGACTTGATATTTTAAATTTTTTGCACATAGTCGCAACATAACAAAAAAGTAAAAGGGTCTGAAAGCATCTAGCAAAGCAACAGAGAGCTGTAGAGCTGCAATGAATACCACATTGCGTGTAGACCATCAGTTGCACTGATTCTATATAACATACACACAAACAGATACATCCAAGTATAGTATTTATGTATTCTAAATAGCCTCTTCTGACTACGTTGGTATTAGGAAAGGGTCACACGTGCCATATTTCGCTGCATTGTTTGGTGCAAATTTGTTGTGTATTTTCCTACTCAGTGACTTCAATGGTTAAAAAAATATGCAGCATCAAAATATGGCACGTGTGACTCTACCCTATAAGTAAATGGACAAAAAAACCTGCACAATTTCTTGGGTTTCAGGTTTTGACAGTGAGCGCGCGCACATGCAGATAGAAAGACATCAGCCGGTCCCTAGCTATTGATGCAATGAAGGAGGGATTTTTTTTGCTTGCAAGATTCCTGCTAAAGCAAATATTAATATAGTAACTTCCATGAAACCTATTTTTTTTCTCTCTGAATTTTTCAGAGTTTTAAAGTTC
Organism: Hyla sarda; assembly: GCF_029499605.1. Classification (NCBI taxonomy): domain Eukaryota; kingdom Metazoa; phylum Chordata; class Amphibia; order Anura; family Hylidae; genus Hyla; species Hyla sarda. The sequence goes on from NC_079196.1 coordinate 54,651,597, forward strand.
CTATCAAACAATAAGTGGAAACTTGCAGGAGTTGTGCTGTCCCCTGCTCCATTCTGTTCTCCAGAGCGGGGGCACCCTCTGGGGCAAACATGTGTAATCATGGAGTATGTTGTGGTCCTGTGTGGCAGGCAGATGTCTCCCTTTATGATTTCATTGATCCCCCTACTCCCAAGCAAAATGAATGAAACCAAAGAACACAAATAAAACACACAACACATTGTAATCTGGTGTCAAATAGTCACAATTTTATTTAAAATGACATGACACTGAAAAAGGCAAGCCCCCGACTCACGAAGTCACTCTCCAGTACTCAGGCAAGAGTTCACTTGTTCACTAGCAGTTTCTGCGAGTTACGCTACCATTGATTTAAATCGGTCCACGGACAGTCCTCAATAGTGTCAGATTTGTGGACTGTCCACGGACCCATTCAAATGAATGGTAACGTAACTCGCAGTGGGTTTCCTGCAGCGGGAAACCTGCTGCTAGTTAGTAGCGTGTGAACGCACCCTGAGGAGGAGGAAATCTCAAGGGAGCAATGACTGGAGAGTTGCCCCTCCCTTGGGCTTAGAGGGTAATGCCAATAGATAACGTAGCACAGTTTAAGAATTTGCATATTTTCCATAATTTACAGACAACATAACAAAAACAGACAACAACAGGCAACAAGAAAATAAAAACAGACAACAACAACAAAACAAAAACAGACAACTAAACTGGATGTGAGAGAAGTCTGGCCACGACATCCTTCGCCATATTAAGGGCTTGGCAGGGGTTGCTTTTCTCTCTTACATATACCAGTCCATGTCTCGAGTAGGTGAACACAGGGTTAGAGGACATATCTAAAGCAGACAACCCTTTTCCCCTGCTAAGAACCTCCAAATTGCATCAAGGGTTGGGTAGAGTAACGAAGTCAAGCTCAAGGTCCAAAGGTGCATCCAAGATGGCCCTGATCAGGGCAGAGCGCCCTTGTTTTCTGGGATCTTCCTTTATGACATAAGCTCTGGTCCTTATAGTTGCCATGTGTGGTGTCCCAGTACCGCATTTCATACGGTACTTATCTATTTATGGGTCCCCATAGCCAGAGTCCCTAGGACGTAGGGATCCCTGTAATCTAGTCTACCCCTAGTCTCCTCTATCTTAACGTAAAATTAGTAATTTATGCATAGATAATATAAATAGTATAGTATAAATGTAAATAAATGGTTAATTACTTGTTTGCATGGTGTCGCAGGGCCTTCGGGTCATGTGATGCGTTCAAAGCCTCACTCTGGATTCCAGGCCTCAATTGGGTATCTCTAGCCTCGTTTTGGTTTTATAATGTTATAGATCCTGTGATGTAAGCAATCCCATCACACCATGTAAGGTGAATGGCAGACGTTCGGACCAATCAGATTCGCCACGCCCCCTGCCCATATAAGGGAGCGGTGGCCATGTTTCTCTCTCTTACCTCGTGGGCTGTCAAGCAAGCAAGACCTGTACAACAGTAATCGCAGTGAGTTAGGCCCATGCCTTGCTGCAATGGCTGAACAATTATAATTATAGAGTGTATCACCTTCCAAACACTTTGCAGCATCTCCGGACCTAATACCTCCACTAAATCCGGACGGATCTGCAAATCTCTTCCTTAATTAAGAGACTTATTGTCTAGCTCAAAGTCCGCAACTACTGCCAGTCGCTAAGTAACCAAAGGACTGTTTGTATGAGACTGTGACTGTACCGTGAATATTGCAAGCACTTCAGTAAATGTTATGTTATGTTATGACTCTGAGACATCAGATTACCGAATTGAAGTCCTGCATAGAATCGCTCCAGCTGCCGATCAATGCACTCAAATTCCAATTAAAGGCTGTTGAGTTTCAGGTCACCGCTCTCAAGTTTGAAATCGACGCTCTCAAGTTCCAGATTAAAGAACAATTGCGTATTTCCCTGGGACCTAGGAACCCGAGATCGATTTAAAGGGCCAGTATAACAAATACGCAAATGTTGGAACCTGCAGTCCCACAGTCCCCACCTGAACAGCAAGGGGGCGATGTTCCAGTGGCCCAGCCAACGGGGTCTCCACCCTCAGCTAGAAGAATGTTGCCGCTCTTACCAACACCGGCAGAACAGGACCCACCCAGTCCACCCTCAGTCTCTCCCTATGTGTTGGGAGCCCCAGTTGCTGCACCTGTCTTCTTGGGGAATCCTGTACTTCCCACCTACAATGGTGACCCTTTTACACTAAGAGACTTTAAAGAGAAATTCTACAGCCTCTTTGCATTCTATGCACTTCCCCCTCATCAACAGGTAAAGCTGCTTCTGGGACAACTCCAGGGACCCACCTTGGAAGAACTTAGCACCTGGCCAGTGGCCGATAAGGCCACAGTGGGACAGATTTTTGAAGGACTTTCTCAAGTGTTTGAATCTCACTCCCCCTCAGAGGTACGCCTCCGACTCTATGAACGACGCCAGAAGCCAGGTGAGACCCTCCGAGCATATGCAGTGGCTTTGCAGAGCGCATTAGAGGCAGTACAGAAGTTGGACGGCATCACGCCTGATCAGGGCAATCGAGTACTGATGGACCGTTTTATAGAGGGGGCGCTAAACAAATGGGACAAGGCCCAACTTAGGATGCTGGCCGTACAGAATACCGACATGGCCTTCCCAGCCTTTAAGAGACTAGCGGTGAAAGTAATAGAATCGGGGCCTCAGACAGAAGAAATTAGTGTCCCTGCTACAGATTCTCAGGGTCCTTCGCCCCAACCGCCTGTCCCTTCTCAATCTGCCCCACCAGCATCTAATCCTAGCCCTTGGACAGCTGACTTACAAGACATTGAACAGTTAGCCAAGGCTTTCAAAGAAATGGCAGTACGGCCAAACCCTTCCAGATCTGCAACACCACCACCTAAGAAGGCTGACCCTTGCCCTGTCACTCCACCTAGAGTTCCTCCTGTGAGACCACCTGGAAGCCAAAGACCCGTTTGCAGTTATTGTAACAAGAATGGACACTGGAAGAACCAATGCTGGGCTTTAAACGGGCATCCCCTGGGGTCGAGGACCGCACCCCGGGAGTAGAGATTGAAGGTCCAGAATCAAGCAGCGACAAGAAAGGACTATCTATGTATGTAGCTGCTTGCCCCTATGTACAGGGGATGATTGAAGGTGTCCCGTTACAAGCTCTGATAGAGACAGGGTCTCAGGTATCCCCTATCCCACAGGGGGTTTTCTATAAGTACTGGGGCCCAGAAAGGTTGTGTGACCCTCAGGAAGCGGACTTCAGAGTAATTGCAGGGAAGGGGAAACCAGTACCCAGACATGGCTACTGGGAGCCCACGGTGCAGGTGGGAAGACATATGTTAGGAAGGCAAGGGGTGATTGTCACAAATGTTAGAGATGAGGGAGCAGCCGATTTCATTTTAGGCATGAATATTATGAGGCACTGTTTTGATGATATTGTCTTTGCACTGCATGCATCTCTCCCTCACTTGTCACTCCCAGGCCGGCGAGCTGCCCAACACCACCTCAAAACCCTTCAAGCAGAACAGAAGTTCGAGAATCATTATGGAGAAATCTGCCGAGTAAGGACTCAAGATATCCGAGCCATTAGCCTACAGCGACAGACAGAAACAGTTATTGGGTGCCGTGCCCGACCCGGGGTGAAAAATCAAGATTACCAAGCGCTCTTGGAGCCCCTTCTGCTGGAAGACTGTCCCTTGGTGCGAGCTGCTCGAAGCCTTGTGACCATACGGAATGGGAAGGTCCCAGTGAGGCTTATCAATCTCTCTCAAGTTGCTGTCCAGCTACCCAAGTACACCCCAGTGGCTACGTTACACCATCTAGACGTCAGAGATGTAGTCTCGAAGTCACAGGTGGTCTCATCTGGACCTGATCAGAGCCCTGCAGAACCTTGGTTGAACCAGCTGCAGATAGGAGACGAAGACACCCCCAAGGAACAGGTGGAAGGAGTCATCCAGGTGGCTAGGAAACATCAAGAGTCTTTCAGCAAATTTCACACAGACTTTGGCAGGACCGCCATGATCAAACATAGGATTCTCACCAGAGACAATCCACCCATTAAAGAGAGGCATCGCCCTGTGGCTCCTGGGATGTATCAGACCATAAAGAAGATGCTGGTGGAGATGAAAGAGGCCGATGTCATCCAAGAAAGCCAGAGTCTGTGGGCTGCACCTTTGGTCTTGGTGAAAAAGAAAGATGGCACCATCCGCTTCTGCGTAGACTACCGGAAGCTAAACAACATAACTCATAAGGATGCCTATCCTCTCCCACGCATTGAAGAATCCGTGACTGCTTTGGGGTCTACCGCCTACTTTTCCACACTGGATCTGACGAGCGGCTACTGGCAAGTGCCAATGGCAGAAGAGGACAGAGAGAAGACCGCATTTGTGACCCCCATGGGTCTCTTCGAATTCAAAAGTATGCCCTTTGGACTGTGCTATGCACCAGCTACTTTCCAGCGCCTAATGGAGCGATACTTAGTGCACCTTAACTTCCAGAGTGTTTTATTGTATCTAGATGACGTCATAGTCTACTCTCGAACATATCAGGAACACCTGGATCACCTGAAAGAAGTTTTCCAAGTTCTTATCCGACATGGACTCAAGGTTAAGCCTTCCAAATGTCACTTACTAAAGCCTCAAGTGCACTACTTAGGACACGTCGTCAGTGCTCAAGGAGTCCAGCCTGATCCAGACAAAGTGAGTGCTGTGAAAGAGTGGCCTACGCCCAGGACGGTGCGAGACGTCCGAAGTTTCCTGGGGTTTGCTGGATATTACCGGCGTTTCATCCCTCATTTTGCTCAAATTGCCGGACCCTTGACCGAATTACTGAGAGGGACTGCCCGGGATAATTACTATGGGAGGCTTCCCATCCAGTGGGCCGTAGAACAAGAGGATGCCTTCCGAGCCCTGAAGTATCTCCTCACGGAACCCCCCATGTTGGCATATCCTGACTACAGCCTGCCGTTCCGCTTATACACAGACGCTAGCTTTGAAGGTCTGGGGGCGGTCTTATCTCAAGTGCAAGATGGCAAGGAGAGGGTGATTGCCTATGCCAGCCGGCATCTTCGAGGTGCTGAGAAGAATGATGCTAACTACAGCTCCTTCAAGATGGAACTCCTGGCCCTGGTTTGGGCTATTACTGAGAAGTTTAAAGACTATCTGACTGCTACTCCCTTCACGGTCTACACTGATAACAACCCCTTGGCCTATTTGAACACTGCTAAGTTGGGAGCTCTTGAACAGCGTTGGGCCTCTCGGTTGGCCAACTATGACTTTAACATCAAGTACCGCAGCGGAAAAACCAATGTCAACGAGGATGTACTTTCTCGCATGGCCCCGGGAGAAGCACCTCCTGCTGAAGATGTGTGGGAAGATGTAAAAATGCCTCCCTTCTACCGAAGGTTCGTGAGCCAGAATGCTCTAACTGCCCAGGCGGGTGACGGACCTGAATCTCTCAAGGTCTCTGAAGATTTGTCTACCTGGAAGACGCTTCAGGATGAGAGTAGAGTTATCGGGGACCTCCTCGACTATTGCCTCCACAAGAAAGTGCCTACTCGGGTGCGCAAGGCCCATGGAGACTTCGAATTGAAGCGACTGTGGTGGCAGAGAAACCGCCTGTTCCTGCATAAGGGGTTGGTCTACCGAAATTCCCTAGACCCAGTCTCTGGAGACCGCATACACCAGATTGTGGTTCCCCTGAGGGATGCAGCCATGGTTCTGAATGCTTATCATGACCAATCCGGACACTTCGGGGTCCATAAGACAGAGATCACCGTCAGAAGGAGATTTTACTGGATTGGGATGCGGGGAGACATCGAGAAATGGTGTGCCGAGTGCTCCGTGTGCAACGTGATAAAGAACCCCCGGAGGGACGCAAGAGCCCTTTTGCATCCCATCTGTACCGAAAGACTGAATCAAATTGTTGCCTTGGACCATGTGAAGCTGGCCCCCACTCGATCTGGCTATTGTCATGCTCTAACAATGGTGGATCATTACTCCAAGTGGGTGGTCGTGGTCCCTGTCAAGGATCTTACCGCCAAGACTGCTGCTCAACTCTTCTATCGGCATTGGATCCAACCGTTGGGGTGTCCCGAATCGGTCCTCACGGATCGGGGAACTGCCTTTGAAGCCCAGTTATTCCAGGAACTTTGCTGGTTGCATGATTGCAAGAAGCTCCGGACAACGGCCTACCATCCCCAAGGGAATGGACTTTGTGAAAGGATCAATCAAGGGTTCATCCAGATGTTCAGAGCAGCCTCTGTCTCGAAGCACGAAGAGTGGCCTCAGCTGCTGCCAGAACTCCTGGAAATCTACAAAAACACTGTTCACTGCTCTACGGGGTATACGCCCTTTTTCTTGATGATGGGCCGACACGGCCAATTGCCAAAGGATCGAACTTTTGGCCTACAGGCACCTTTTAACAATTCTCCTCAGGCTTCCCAAGGTTGGGTGTCAGAGCATCGACGAAGAATTGAGGAAGCCAAGAACATCGTTGAGAAGAAAATGGGTGAAGTTCATGAGCGCCAGCAGAAAGATTATAATCGGCATGCTTCAGCTCAGCCCTTGCAGATTGGAGATAAAGTGTGGCTCAGAAAATTTCCTAGAACCCATAAATTGGACTCCCTGTGGGAAACAGAGCCATATACCATCACTGCAGTTCCTTACCCTGAAACGGACGTATATGAGATACAAAAAGATGGGTTCGAGCCACAGGTGGTTCACCGGAATAGGATAAAAATGTGCCGGAAAGAAGATACACTTAGCCCATCGCCTCCTACTCCTCCTGATCCACCTGCTACTTCTACTCCACCTCCGACCAAGCCTGTGAGAGAGTATATGTCGGGAGAAGGAATTCATCCCACTATGGACGTTCCTTTGTTCCCATCTCAGCAGCCTACCATGTATTGGGGCATACCGTTCCCAGCTCCATCCAGTCAGCCGACCTTGGTCGCACCAACCAGTCAGTTGCCAGTAGCTGTTGCCCCATGTCAACCACCATTGATCACTACACCCAACCCCAGTCCTGCTCCAGTGACCGCTTCAGACATTGAAGCCACTACTCCATCTGTCTTAAGAGAACCCCTCAGTTTTCCCAAAGAAATTGCTCCTGTTTCCAGCCCTCCAGCTGGTCCCTCGGGGACTGAAGTTCTTGAAGAATCCTCAAGTGAAGGAACTCCTTATGACTCGGAGGTGGTGTTGCGGCGGTCTCAAAGGACTACACAGGGCAAACTACCCATAAGGTACCAGGACTCACATTTAGTACCTGCACACATGGTACCTTTGATAACCCACTTCAATGTTCCACCAATCACTTTCCAGTACACTACATTACTCACTTAATGTAATATCTCAAAATTTCTCTAGTACATACATAAAAATAAAAAGATATCTCACTTAAGAAAACACTTAAGGAATTGTAGCATATTGATACCCAATTCCTGCCACTGTTAGGTACACTTCTTCTTGTCTTTATTCATTGCATGTGTGAGATGTTCTGCCTGGCCAGTAGATGCTCTTGCAAGTACAAAAATAAACACGCAATTCCTAGAATAACCTGGATAGGTTGTTTTGAAAGTGCTCTAGGGGGTAAGTAGCGTGTAGTCGATAGATCCTAGCAGCCACCCTTACTGTGACCTAGCTTCCGGCTAGCCAGTATACCTTTCGTGTACTAACTAACAGGTAACTTATTGTTGGCATAGAAAAAATAAATAAATGTGAGATAATAACAAAATGACTAGTCAGCTTGATGCAAAAGGTAAATAGAGCTGTACTAATATCTAGTTAGCCTTATGTTTAGAGGTATATGCTAATGTTCAGTTTAGCCTTAAAATGTATCATAAGTTTTATAAAGTTATATAGGAAGCTAGAAACTAAAGGATAGATAGCTTCTTCAACTGTCTAGATAGCATTCAAATGTCTAGATAGCATTCAAATGTATAGTTAGCATTCAAATGTCTAGATAGCAGTCAAATGTCTACATAGCATCAAAAATGTGTTTAGACTACTCAGGATGTATAGCGAAAGTACAAATCATTCTGTTCTATAGCATGCTGTTCTAATGCTAGTCCTAGTCCCTCTGTCTCAGGGGACAGACGTCAAGGCCGACTTATCTTTAGTAAGGGGGTTTGTGGTGTCCCAGTACCGCATTTCATACGGTACTTATCTATTTATGGGTCCCCATAGCCAGAGTCCCTAGGACGTAGGGATCCCTGTAATCTAGTCTACCCCTAGTCGCCTCTATCTTAACGTATAATTAGTAATTTATGCATAGATAATATAAATAGTATAGTATAAATGTAAATAAATGGTTAATTACTTGTTTGCATGGTGTCGCAGGGCCTTCAGGTCATGTGATGCATTCCAAGCCTCACTCTGGATGCGTTCCAGGCCTCACTTTGGTATCTCTAGCCTCGTTTTGGTTTTATAATGTATATAGATCCTGTGACGTAAGCAATCCCATCACACCATGTAAGGTGAATGGCAGACATTCGGACCAATCAGATTCGCCACGCCCCCTGCCCATATAAGGGAGCGGCGGACATGTTTCTCTCTCTTACCTCGTGGGCTGTCAAGCAAGCAAGACCTGTACAGCAGTAATCGCAGTGAGTTAGGCCCGAGCCTTGCCGCAACGGCTGAACAATTATAATTATAGAGTGTATCACCTCCCAAACACTCTGCAGCATCTCCGGACCTAATACCGCCCCTAAATTCGGACGGATCTGCAAATCTCTTCCTAAATTAAGAGACTTATTGTCTAGCTCAAGGTCCGCAACTACTGCCAGTCACTAAGTAACCGAAGGACTGTTTGTATGAGACTGTGACTGTACCGTGAATATTGCAAGCACTTCAGTAAACGTTATTCAAGTTCAAGTTCAAATCTCCTTGTGGACCTTCAGTTATTTTATGCACCTATCGTTACTGGGAAGGGCGGCGATAGGCCGGAACACTGATTCAGCATACCAGCCCTCAGCCTGGCGTCACGAACTCTTCTAGGGTTAATATTAACCCCTTATATATCTTATACCGTACCACCACTACCATACACCCCCCAAGGGCTACCACACATGGTTACAGCAGATGCCCACAGTCAACTGTTGTATTAACCTTTTAATGACTGGCCATGTGTGTTACTACAGAGGACATTCTATACACACTTGCTAACAAACAAATGAGGAAATTTAACAAAACCTGTGCAGGGGAAAAGCTGTAGCAACCAATCAGATCGCTTCTAAAATGAAAAATGAGAGAAGCAATCTGATTGGGAACTGGTCTGTGTTCAGGATAGTGTATATGATTGCCATCTTCATTTGTATTACACTACAGTGATCCCTCAACTTACAATGGCCTCAACATACAATAGTTTCAACATATAATGGTCTTTTCTGGACCATTGTAACTTGAAACCAGACTCAACATAAAATGCCAATCAGAATGGCATTCACTGGTAAAACCCCTGTATTATTGAAGTGCATGCACTGACTGGCTGTCTGGTAGCGCCCCCTACAGTACAGAGAGATATCACATGTTCTATACTACTCTTAGTTCCGGACTATCAAGCAAGCACAATCCACAAATCAGCATAACTTCATTCAATTCATCTAGGCCAAAGCCTGAAAGAACCAGCAGCCACTAAAACCGTGAGTTATCAAACTCAACCTATCAAATCATTCGCCGATCGGACACCGAGGAGGCAGGTAAGGGCCCTCCCGGTGTCCTGTCAGCTGTTCGGGACGCCGCGATTTCACCGCGGCGGTCCCGAACAGCTCGACCGAGCAGCCGGGTCACTTTCACTTTAGAAAATTCCATTTATTATCCCTGCCGTTTGTGGGCCGGTTGGTGGCAGGAACATTACTAATAAGCAAACCCCACCCTGGCGTCACGATAACTAAGGGTTAATACCACCAGACCTTGTAATACTATTACAACACCCCTACACTACAAATCCTGAGGACCACCACACATTGAAGTGAATAACTGTAATACTGTGGTAACACAGGGGTGCAGGTTATACTTGCCAGGTCGTGATGCCAGGGCACTGTTGGCCTACACACGGTCCGAGGAGGAGACAGTTTTTCCTGGGCAAGGCACAGGGGCAATACACACACCGAAGTCAGGTTATGGATAACTGTCTTTTACTGAGGCAGGAGTAGATGGTACAACACTTGCAGTATGAAGCAGAGTAGAAGGGATGCAGTGTAACCCTTGGAAGCCCTGTTACCTTGCTGGGACTTATGGTGCTTTTCACCCACTTGAATCAGATAGACTGGAGACTTGAGACTTGGAGATTAAGAGATATCCCACGCTGACTAGGGTTCTGCTAAGGTCCAATTTCTGACACTGCCAGGGTATGACTCAACAACTCCTGCAAGGAAAACACTTGCAGAATGGCGGGGCTGATTTGAGGAGAGATTTTCTTTAGGCTTCCCTTGGAATCACCTTACACTTCTTCCACCTCCTTTCCACACTGCAGCTTACATGTAGCTCTGCACACAACAGCAGAACTCTGAACTAGAGCTCAGCTGGAACTCAAGTGAACTGGGGCAACTCCCCCCCCCCTACACTATATACAGGGCAATTTGGGGGTTCCCATTGGATAACAGGGTCACCTGATTACTCTGCATCTCTTATTAATTCCATATTGTGGGTGATTGCGTATTTCCTTGTGTATACCCATCCCTTCCTACCTATTCCTATGTGTAAAACATCCTCTTAAAGTGAACCTGTCATTTAGAAAAAAAAAACTTTGATATGTGGTAGAGTGTTCAGACCATGACTGACCACGAGTTCGAGCTATAAGACCGCGCTGAGCGCATTCTTTCCCGTCTCTGTGTCATGTGACTTGGACAGACAGGGAGAGGGAACACGTCTCTTTCTATACCTATTCTTCTTATTGGTCTGGGTCTGACCCCGACTGATAAACACTTTTCACCTGTCCCTAGGACATGTCCAAAAGCTTTTTTAAGTCACAGGTACACACACTTTCATTATTTTGTGCTGGTTTTCTGAGTTAGAATGTTTACTCTTGGCGCTGTTTTTATTTATGGACCCCTGAAGAAGCTGCCAGTGCCAGTGATATGCGTAGGGCCTTTAAAAACTATTTAAGCAGATGATAAATTCCACATCGTCTCTTCTGCATTACATTGATTATACCAGTGTTTACCAACCAGGGTGCCTCCAGTTGTTGCAAAACTGCTGGGAGTTGTAGTTTTGCAACAGCTAGGGGCACGCTTGTAGTAAAACACTGGAATATAGCTTCAAAATAATTAAAAACCTAAGCAAGATACAGATATCCCAGACATGTATGATCTACGACTTTTCTGTACCCAATACAGTCCCACTCCCGTACAGCAGGGGTCGCTCTAAATCTTCCAGTTTTTCTATTGTATTTTTTGCTGCAGCCTATTCACTTGAATAATTCACTTTATGTCATAAAAATAACTAGGAAGTAAAGTAAAAAACTGATTTTATATAGAATAAACATTTACTGTTCACCACCTCAATAAATTACTCCTGTGTCATTTGTAGCAAGGACATCCAACATCCCATTCCCACCCCCGTACAGCAGATGTCGCTCTAAACCTTTCCCCAAGTGCACGACGTGCCATAGAAAAACATTACGCCCTCGCTGATTGGTCAGCGACCCCCCCTTCCTCACCGTCCTATTGGCCAGTAGGAGGTGCGCGGTGCTTGGTTTTGATTGGCTGCCGGCCGTATCACGTGGTATATGTTGATGGCTGTGACTGGTTGAGAGGACTAAGATGGAACTGGTTGTTTATCCGGGAGGCCACGCCTTCTGCTGGCCATCTAGGCTTCTGATTGGTCGGAACGGGAGAAACGCGTGTGAGTGGACAACCCGCATCCTTGAACCGGAGAGGACACAGTGGGTGCAGGGAGAGTACAGTCCCCGGTGTATGCAGTGTACGGGAGAAGACGGGTTTCATTAATGTCACTATAAAAGGAGGTGACATTTGGTTTAACAGCGCCCTCTAGCGGTGGCCCCCGACATCACACCTGTCACAAAATGCGGCTCCTCCGGGCCCTGATGAGAAGTGCCCCCCTGACCAGCAGCAGCACCCCCACCCTGGTGGACTACTACTCCAAGTTCTCCCCATCCCCCCTCTCCATGAAGCAGTTCTTGGATTTTGGTGAGTTGTTGCCAACCTGCATAACAATCCATTCATTGCACAACTTCTCTCCTAGGGGGCAAATTCTGCAACCTCTTTCAATTCCTTCATCCTGTCCATAGAGGGCAGTGTTATAGTAGGTTAGAGCGGTGCAGTTGCTCATAGCAACATATTAGAGTGCTGCTTTCATTTTTTTTTTTAAATACAATCTGGTTGCTATGGACTGCACCAGATAAACCAGTGTTTCCCAACCATGGTGCCTCCAGCTGTTGCAAAACTACAACTCCCAGAATGCCCGGACAGCCAACGGCTGTCCGGGCATGCTGGGAGTTGTAGTTTTGCAACAGCTGGAGACACCCTGGTTTGGAAACACTGGGATAAACTATGATATTGCGTGCTGACTAGGGATCGACCGATATTGTTTTTCTTAAGGCCAATACCGATACGATATTCCGGTATAAGTTAATGGCTATTTATCCCCCCGGCGACACTGCTGCAGATCATTGATTTAAAGCGGGCGCTTTAAATCAATGAACTGTAGCGGCTTTTGCAGTGCCAGAGACCGCCGCCACCCGCTTCTCTCCCCCTGCCTGTCCTGGGGTCCTGAGTCCTATCACCGCGACCGCCCCCCACCACCACCGCACCGCTCCTCACCCCCTACCGCACCGCCCCGGCCAGAGACTGCCGCTGCTGACCCATTGCCTCCCCCATCCCCGTTTTTATAATTACCTGTTCCCGGGGTCCGGGTCCGCGCTACTTCTGGCTCCAGCGCCGTCCTCCTGAGCTGTCATTGTGCGCACTGACGGTGATGTCGCGTTGAGGCCGTCACTCGTCATTGCGCTGCGCAGCGCACAGCGTAACACAGGATGCCGCAGGAGCCAGAAATAGTGCCGACCCCGGGAACAGGTAATTATAAAACCGGGGATGGGGGAGGCAATGGGGCAGCGGCGGTGGTCTCTGACCGGGGCGGTTCGGTGCAGTGGTGGTGGGTACAGCGCAGTGCGGTGGGGGCGGGGCATTATCGGCAAGGTAATTGCCGATAACGTCCAAAATCGTGATAATCGGTCGATCCCTAGTGCTGACAGCCTCAGACTTTTCCGCAGTCTTGCATTCGGATTCCTCTGAATCTTGTCAAGGTTCTCAGAAGACACTATTATAGTGGGGCAGTGTTCCCCAAGCTGTGAAACTACAACTCCCAGCCTGCCCAGACAGCCAACGAGTTGTAGTTTTGGAAAAGCTGCAGAGCTGCGTGTTGGGGAACGTTACGGATACTACAGTAGCTCGTATTTTTGCCGCTGGTGGCAAGGAGAAGAAAAAAAACCCGGATAATTCAAGGGGCGCACGCCACGGGTTATTGTGGATCAAATAGGATGCTTTTATTTAGCATTGACAACGCGTTTCGAGAGCGCTCCGCTCTCTTTTTCAAGTCCTCCATTTTTTTTCTTCTCGTTGCCCGGCCACCACCGGCAAGAATACGAGCATCTTCTAGCCACCCTTCACAGGTGGATCCGGACCCGGAGGCAGCCCTGCACATGTACTTTATGCCATGATAGATGTTGAGCTCTGAGCCCAACATCACCAGGTAGGTAGGAAACCAGCAGTAATTTAACCCTTTCCTACAACCAGTAACAGCACTAGGCGGCGCCTCTCCTGTCTGCTTTTGTTTCCACATATCTCGGATACTACAGTAGGTAATACAGATGTATGGTAAAAGTCTGGAAAGGGACAAGCAAACGAGTCATCCCATTTTAGCCAGAATATAGAATTTTAGAATACTTTACCTGCCCCTGTACCCAGCTTCTATGGAACAGGAATACGGGTTCCCTGGAGAGAGGAAACCATTTTGAGACTTACTACCATGGTAGTAAGTATGGGTATCCACTGGTCTAGTAACACACAGGGGAAGGGTATTAGAGAGTTGTCTGTTTATTAAAGGAGTACTCTGGGACATAAAAAATTATCCCCTATCCTAAGAATAGGGTATAAGTTTCAAATTGCGGTTGGACCACCTGCGATCTGAAACCTATCCCCTATCCTTACTGATGCACTGACTTTGCAAGGTACTATGCAAGCAGAAATAAAACACAGCAACATCATAGCAAGGAAAGGGTTACATTAGCACTGAACTGTTCCCCCCCCCCCCCCCCCCCCAACTAGATCTGCCATCCGGATAGAGGATAAGTTGCATGCAGCACCTACCTGAGGGAACTGCACGCAGCACTGCAGCCTCCGAGTCACGACTACGGGGCCGGAGTATCGTGACGTCACGCCCCCGCAATGCAAGTCTATGTGAGGGGACGCCCCCTTCCATAGACTTGCATTGCGGGGGCGGGGCATGATGTAACACGGGGGCAGAGTCGTGACCTTACAATACTCCGGCCCCGTAGTCGTGACCCGGCAGACTTGGAGGTTGCAGCGTTGCATGCAGCTCCCGCAGGTGAGTGCTGCATGCAACATTGCGGGGGTCCCCAGCAGTTGGACCCCCGGGATCAGACATCTTATCCCCTATCCTTTGGATAGGGGATAAGATGTCTTAGGGCTGGAGTAACCCCTTTAAATAGAGGAATTAAATACAGTGCAGTCAGTAGTATATAGAGAGTATTTTTCCTTTAGAAAGTAATGGGGATATAAATGACATGTATTCTTCTCATGAGAGCAGGTACAGTGGGGCAAATAAGTATTTAGCCACTAATTGAGCAAGTTCTCCCACTTAAAAAGATGAGAGGCACCTGTAATTTTCATCATATGTATACCTCAACTATGAGAGACAGAATGAGAAAAAAAATCCATAAAATCACCCTGTCTGATTTTTAAAGAATTTATTTGCAAATTATGGTGGAAAATAAGCATTTGGTCAATAACAAAAGTTCATCTCAATACTTTGACCTCTGTCATTGCCAACAAAGGGTATATAACAAACATTTTCTGTGAGTCTTCACAAGGTTTTCACACACTGTTGCTGGTATTTTGGACCATTCCTCCATGCAGATCTCCTCTAGAGCAGTGATGTTTTGGGGCTGTCGCTGGGCAACTCCCTCCAAAGGTTTTCCATGGGGTTGAGATCTGGAGACTTGCTAGGCCTCTCCAGGACCTTGAAATGCTTCTTATGAAGCCACTCCTTCGTTTCCCGGGCTGCTTGTTTGGGATCACTGTCATGCTGAAAGACCCAGCCATGTTTCATCTTCAATGCCCTTGCTGATGGAAGAAGGTTTTAACTCAAAATCTCACGATACATGGCCCCATTCATTCTTTCCTTTACACGGATCAGTCGTCCTGGTCCCTTAGCAGAGAAATAGCTCCAAAGCATGATGTTTCCACCCCCATACTTCACAGTAGGTTTGGTGTTCTTTGAATGCAACTCAGCATTCTTTCTCCTCCAAACACGAGTTGAGCTTTTACCAAAAAGTTTTACTTTGGTTTCATCTGACCATATGACATTCTCCCAATCCTCTTCTGGATCATCCAAATGTTCTCTAGAAAACTTCAGACGGGCCTGGACATGTACTGGCTTAAGCAGTGGGATACTTCTGGCACTGCATGATTTGAGTCCCTGCCGGGATAGTGTGTTACTGATGGTAGCCTTTGAGTGGTAGCGGTGAAAAAGGAATCCGATCCTGGCGCTCACCCGTGCGGCAGCTGAGGAAATTATGTCAGGAGCCGTAATTAGGTAAAAGATGCACTTTATTTTGGATAAAGCAGGGACTACGCGTTGCGAGGGGACACGCTCCCCTCTTCCTCAGGTCCAATGATTGGACCTGAGGAAGAGGGGAACCGATACCAAAAACTTCCAAAATCGTGAATATCGGCCGATAATATCGGCCAAACCGATAATCGGTCCATCCCTAATATACGCGCCAGCAGCTCTTGGGGCAGAGTGTCTCTTTAACCTCGTCCTGGTGTCTGTCAGGCCTTTCTCCCCTGTCGGTCCTGTATTGTTGTGCTGAATCATTGCAGAAGTAACACAATAAGCTGCAATCTGATCCCCTAATGTTGTGTAGGTCTCCTGCGAGATGATGAATGGCTTCTGTGTTGTTCAGAATAAAGCAGCATATACATGTGCACTAGGTCATGGGCTTATAAATAGCTGCCATTACCTTGATCTTACACTCCAAGGGCAAGGAGCAAACTGTGTCTACTTCATATCTAATAGGTGCTGGGACTTGGTAGCCTAAAATATTAGTATGACGTGACAGAGGGAAAGCTATTAATATGAATATTGACATTTCTCTTTGCCCTGAAGAGGATACAATCTAATGACACAAGAAGTTGAGTAAATAAATATTTATTGTTAAAGGGGTACTCCGGTGGAATGTTTTTACATTTTTATTTTATTTTTTTTTTAAGTCAACTGGCTCCAGAAAGTTAAACATAATTGTAAATTACTTCTATTAAAAAATCTTAATCCTTCCAGTACTTATTAGTGGCTGTATACTACAGAGGAAATTCTTTTCTTTTTGGATTTCTTTTCTGCCTGTCCACAGGAGCTGTCCAGAGCAGGAGAAAATTCCCATAGCAAACATATCCTGCTCTGGACAGTTCCTGACATGGACAGAGGTGTCAACAGAGAGCGCTGTGGTCAGACAGAAAAAGAAATTCGAACAGAAAAGAATTTCCTCTGTAGTATACAGCAGCTAAGTACTAGAAGGGTTAAGATTTTTTTTTAACAGAAGTCATTTACAAATCTGTTTAACTTTCTGACACCAGTTCATTTAAAAAATAAATAAATTAAAAAAAATGTTTTCCACTGGAGTACCCCTTTAACTCTACAAATACTCACCTTTTTGCAGCCTTATTGATCCAAGTTATCCACAACTAGGGAAGATTATGCAGACTTTAAGGGTGCGCTGAAAAGGCAATGTTTCATGCAGCATCATTATACGTTGGTTTACTTATTTTGCTCCAGTTGTCCAGGATTAAAGCATTTGTGTCATTTTTATAAACTTTTGACTTATCTTCCAAGCATGTCAAAAGTTTAGATCTCTCTGGGTCTCAGACCAGGGGAATTCCAGGAAAAAAACTGTTTTTAGATCAACTGGCTCCAGAAAGGTAAACAGATCTGTAAATTACTTCTATTAAAACATCTTAATCCTTCCAATAATTATCAGCTACTGAAGTTGAGTTGTTCTTTTCTGTCTGGCAACAGTGCTCTCTGCTGACATCTCTGCTTGTCTCGGGAACTGCACAGAGTAGAAGAGGTTTGCTATGGGGATTTGATTCTACTCTGGACAGTTCCCGAGACATGTGTCATCAGAGAGCACTTAGACAGAAAAGAACAACTCAACTTCAGCAGCTCATATGTACTGAAAGGATTAAGATTTTTTTTAATAGAAGTAATTTACAAATCTGTTTAATTTCTGGAGCCAGTTGATTTTATAAATAAACCTTTTTTTCCTGGATAACCCCTTTTTAAAGGGGTATTCCAGTGCTTAGACATCTTATCCCCTATCCAAAGGATAGGGATAAGATGCCTGATCGCGGGAGTCCCGCAACTGGGGACGCCCGTGATCATGCACGTGGCACCCCGTTAGTAATCAGTCCTCGGAGCGTGTTCTCTCCGGGACTGATTATGCTCGACCGCAGGGCCGCAGGGGGCGTGATATCGAACACGCTCCGGGGACTGATTACTAACGGGGTGCCGCGTGCATGATCACGGGCATCCCCAGTTGCGGGACTCCCGCGATCAGGCATCTTATCCCTACCCTTTGGATAGGGGATAAGATGTCTAAGCACCGGAGTACCCCTTTAAACCTGATGTGATTGAGAGTTATAACCCAGTGAAACGCGTGGCAGCACTCGTCACTCCCGGATATGACTCACTCCATAAAAGTCTATAGTGAATGAGTCAGATTTGACTGACAGCTGGGGAGTGAGGCTTGTGCTGCGCACTTCACCAGGTTATAACTCGCCATTGCATTGCATCTTGAGACTCGACACGATCTAAACTTTTGACATGTCTGGTGGACATGTCGAACGTTTATATAAATGACACTAACACTTAAAAAAAAAAACACATGGCTGCTTGCTTCTTAAAACCGCACAACTACTGTGTTACCTGGTATTGCAGCTCAGTCCTAATCACTTCAGTGGAGCTGAACTGCAATAAAAGACATAACCCATGAGAAGGTGTGGTGCAGTTTTTTTTTGTAGGTTTTAGGCTTCAGCTCTATGTTTTTCTGCTGTAAAAAAGTTTCTGGTGTTCTGCATTCTAAATCTAAGGTGCCATTTGACATTGTACTATGATGATGTAAATGTTGGCTCAGGCTATGCAGAAACTAAATTTCTTATATACATTAAAGAGTTACTCAGGTGGGGAAAAAAGATTTTCAAAGCAACTGGTGGCAGAAAGTTAAAGGGTACCTTTCATTAAAAAACTTTTGATATATTATAGATCAATGTATGCAGAATAACTTTCCAACTCCATGTTATTAACAAATATGCTTCTTTCTATTTAATTTTCCACTTTGAAAAAATGACCACTAGGGGTCTCCCTACCAGTCCTGGCCGCAAGTCTTTTTTTTTATTTTTTTTTTTATAGATTTCAGACTCATGCTGAAGTCCTAAATCTCAGACTGCAGCCGGGACACAGACAAGCTCAGCACTGCTCCCTCCCTGTGTCCTGGCTGCAGTCTGAGATTTAGGACTCCAGCATGAGTCTGAAATCTATAATAAAAAAATAAAAAAAAGTCTTGATGCCAGGACTGGTAAGGAGACCCCTCCATAGTGGTCATTTTTTCAAAGTGGAAAATTTTATAAAAAGGAGCATAAATTTAATAACATGCTATTGGAAAGTTATTCTGCATACATTCATCTATAGTATATCAAAAGTTTTTTGATGAAAGGTACCCTTTAAACAGATTTGTAAATTACTTCTATTTAAAAATCCTAATCCTTCCAGTACTTATCAGCTGCTGTATACTACAGAGGAAGTTGTATCATTATTTTCTGTCTGACCACACTGCTCTCTGCTGACACCTCTGTCAATGTCAGGAACTGTCCAGAGCAGGAGAGGTTTGCTATGGGGATTTTCTCCTGCTCTGGACAGCTCCTGACATGGATAGAGGTGTTAGCAGAGAGCACTGTGGTCAGATAGAAAAGAACAACTCAACTTCCTCTGTAGTATACAGCAGCCGATAAGTACTGGAAGGGTTAAGATTTTTAAAAGGAATAATTTACAGATCTGTTTAACTTTCTGAAACCAGTTAATATGAAAAACCCCCCCAAAAAAAAAATTCCCCCTGAGTACCCCTTTAAAGTCAGGAGTATTTTCAAACCTATGCCTTTGAAGGAAATGTATATCCTAAAAAAAATTTTTTTTCTATTTTCTGCTTGTAAGTTATTATTTTTCTACATTATGCCTGAGCTGTTTTTATAAGCATTTAGAGAGACCATAGACTGGGTGTCCTCTGTTACCTTTTCCAAGGCCTTTCTACAGGGAGGGGGAGGCTTATCTGTGAGCAGCAGCTATTGTGTGTAATCCTGTCTGGGATGATAAAGAGGACACTGCTGGGAATGATCTGTACAGAACAGAAAGTCTCAGATTAGTTTTAAAGGGGTATTCCGCCCCTAGACATTTTATCCCCTATCCAAAGGATAGGGGATAAGATGTCAGATCACCGCAGTCCCGCTGCTGGGGACCCCTGGGATCCCCGCTGCGGCACCGCGCTATCATTACAGCACAGAGCGAGTTCGCTCTGCACGTAATGATGGGCGGTACAGGGGCCGGAGCATAGTTACATCACGGCTCCGCCCCTCGTGATGTCACGGCCCGCCCCTTTCAATACAAGTCTATGGGAGGGGGCGTGGCGGTCGTCACGCCCCCTCCCATAGACTTGCATTAAGGGGACGGGCCGTGATGTCACGAGGGGCGGCGCCATGACGTCACGCGGCTCCATCCCCTGTATCGCCCGTCATTACGCACAGAGCGAACTCTCTCTGTGCAGTAATGATAGCGCGGTGCCGCAGCGGGGATCCCGGGGGTCCCCAGCAGCGGGACCGTGGCGATCTAACATCTTATACCCTATCCTTTGGATAGGGGATAAAATGTCTAGGGGCGGAATACCCCTTTAAGCCTAGTGTCCAGAATGGAAATGGCAGGATTTCAGAATTATTTAAAAATATAAATACGTAATTTTATGATGACACATTGCCTTTTATGTCTACCGCTATTGCTGACATACTTTACTGTATGGTTGTGCAGTGACATACAATAGAGCAGTGTTTCCCAACCAGTGTGCCTCCAGCTATTGCAAAACTACTGCTCCTAGCCGAAGGGATTTGTCATTTTGCAACAGCTGGAGAAACACTGTTTGGGAATGTGCTGTATGTGGTCACCCAAACGTAATGCAAACAGCGCCCAACTGGTGAGGGGTGTCTCTACCATCCAGCTTGTTAACCATTTCTAGTAACAACTATAATAATTGTGACTAAAACTTTGGATTCTTATAAAGCTTATAACCTAGAGTTGATACAAAGTTACAAAACTTTTTACATAGATTCTATTCATTAACTGTGTTCAGATTGATTAGTAAATCCAGTAAGTATAAAGATTATATTCTCAAATTTCAGTGTGTATACAGCAGCGGAAGGTAATCCCGGAGGTGTGATATGAGACGCTCCTTTTCTTACATGATCCAAATAAAAAGAGTAAGGTGTGGTTAGGTGAGAGGTAAAGGAAAGGGGCAAGAAGAAGCCAGGCATACACTCCTTCATAGAGTGGTGTTTCCCAACCAGGGTGCCTCCAGCTGTTGCAAAACTACAACTCCCAGCCGACCCGGACAGCCATTGGGCAGGATCAATGTTTTATTGACCCAGTAATACAAAAACATGTAAAAGCAACAAAAGTTTCCATATAAGCAGCAAAGCGTTTCTGGAATCTAATTTCCCTTCTTTAAATTGCATGTTACAGTACAGTGGAATGACTTTTAAATACACAAAAAGAAAAATTGCACCAGGAGAATTTGGGGATAGTGTTGCATATATTGGTGGGGCAATTTTATATATATATATGAGCAAACGGCACACACACATATATATACAGTCATGGCCGTAAATGTTGGCACCCCTGACATTTTTCTAGAAAAATAAGTATTTCTCACAGAAAAGGATTGCAGTAACACATGTTTTGCTATACACATGTTTATTCCCTTTGTGTGTATTGGAACTAAACCAAAAAATGGAGGAAAAAAAGTAAATAGGACATAATGTCACCAAACTCCAAAAATGGGCTGGATAAAATATTGGCACCTTTACCTTAATATTTGGTTGCACACCCTTTGGAAAATATAACTGAAATCAGCTTCCTATAACCATCAATAAGCTTCTTACACCTCTCAGCCGGAATGTTGGACCACTCTTCCTTTCTGCTCCAGGTCTCTCTTATTGGAAGGCGCCTTTTCCCAACAACAATTTTAAGGTCTCTCCACAGGTGTTCAATGGGATTTAGATCTGGACTCATTGCTGCCACTTCAGAACTCTCCAGCACTTTGTTGCCATCCATTTCTGGGGGCTTTTTTTTTTTTTTTTACATATGTTTGGGGTCATTGTTCTGCTGGAAGACCCAAGATCTCTTGGTAATCCTCAGATTTTATGATGCCTTGCACACATTCAAGGCACCCAGTGTTAGAGGCAGCAAAACAACCCCAAAACATTATTGAACCTCCACCATATATCACTGTAGGTAGGGAAAGTATTATTTGATCAGATATGATGGAAAATCGTATGTATGTGTATATGTTCCACAAAAACTTTCAAACGGCTAAAGATATTAACATGAAACTTGGCACACATGTTACTTATATGTCAACAACAAACATAGGATAGGTGATTTAACCCTTACTCACCCCAATTTGCCTGGGGCAGGGCTTATGTTTAAAGTCCCATGCAAGTCAATGGGAAATATGTTACTGGATAACTTCCAAACGGCTGGAGATATTTCGATAATACTTGGTCACATGTTACTTATATGTCCACTAAAAATATAGGATAGTTAATTTAACCCTTAACTACCCCCATTTGTGAGGGTCGGGGCTTTTGTTTAAAGTTCCATGCAAATCAATGGGAAATGTATTTTCCCATATAATTTCCGTACGGCTGTAGCTATTTCAATGCTTGGTACACATATGTCGGGATGGGAGGTCGGGATGGGAGGTCAGGTAGGAGGACGGGATAGGAGGACTGGATAGGAGGTCGAGATAGGAGGAGGGGATAGGAGGACGGGATATGGGGTTGGGATATGACAACAATATATGAGGACTCCATATGAAGTCAAAAGCTTCCTCCTTTATTTTCCTCCCCAACAAGGATTAGGAAGGAAAAACCGGGCAACGCCGAGTACTCAGCTAGTATAAAATAAATGTGAATGACTTGAGAAGAATACTGTGAAATGGTAAGGAATAACTAGGTTACCTTCTCTATGTATTCATTGAGACCTGTAGGTGCAAGTGTTTTAAGCTTAAAAAATCCATAGGTTTTTGCGTTTCCTTAGCATGGCAAAATGGTGGTTGTAGTCTTCGAGATGTGTTCACTGGGATAAGTTGGAAAAGTTGCAGTCATGGCTGTATGTGTTGTGGGGTGAGACTCTGTGTAGGGCGAATTCATTGGTCACATTAGCTCCATGCTTTGTTTATGTGGCTCCTTTAGAGGCTGTATGGGGACGCCCACATATGGGATTTATCATCTGCACATACAGTATTACATGAGGCACTGAACCCTTTATAGTGGTAATGCAGAATATGGTTATATTGAGTCCTGTTTTTGTTGTGGCTATAGAGTAGGGGGTCCCACTTATGAGACCACCCCTCTATCATGTGCATAGAGGAAACAGTAGTTTTCCTTATAACACCCCCTATTATATGTTACATAAAACAACCAGAATGCATTCCTATAGCTCAGAGTTGGGAAAAGATGAATTCTTGTAGTGTGGTTTGCATCCAAGTATCGTCGGTCTTGTTTGATTTGTGGTTCACATCATGAATATTAAATTTTTCTCTTCAGGATCAGTGAACGCCTGTGAAAAGACGTCCTTTATATTTCTCCGGCAAGAACTTCCCGTACGGTTGGCAAATATAATGAAAGAAATTAATTTGCTTCCTGACAACCTCCTGAAGATGCCTTCTATCAAACTGGTGCAGAGCTGGTAAGAGGATCCCTACTGTGCGGCGAGGCAGCAAGAACTTCTCTATAGTCAATGTGACCTGTGATGTTAAGCTTCAATTTGAAATTGTGGCCAACACTTGCTCTAAGGCAGTCTCAATCTGTCCCACATGCCCTTAACCCCTTAAGGACAAAGGACGTTCTGGAACGTCCCCGCACCCTGGGCTTTAAGGACCAAGGACGTTCCAGAACGTCCTGGTGTTTCTCCGGTCTCTGCCGCGCGCCGGACAGAGATCGAAACGGCATGTCTGCTGTAATCGTTCAGCAGGCATGCCGTGCAAATGCATAGGGGGGTCCCGGGACCCCCGCATGTCGCCGATCGCGGGAGATCGCTTGCAAAATCACGCAAGCGATCTTTGGCAATTCGGGTCACTTGTGACCCGATGACCCGGTAATAAATGGTGATCGGCGGTGTACAATTCACCGCCAATCACCTGCCGTTGCTGGGGAGCGGTGACAATACTGTCACCGCCCCAGCAACGGTGATATTGGCCGGCGATCGTCCAGCCAATAGCAGTGCGGCAGAGGAGGGGTTAACGGTCCCTTCCCGCTGCTGCACCTGCTCTCTGTGTTCAGTCAGCGGGTGCAGCAGGGAGGAGAAGACCGTGGATCCCACCTCAGAGCTCCGGAGCCCCCTCAGGAGCCTTAGAATAGGGACAGCGGATTGCAGGGACAGGTAGGATTTTGATAAAGTAAAAAAAGTAAAAATAAAATAAAATAAAAGTCCCCCCCGACCCCTAATAGGTCCCCAAGGGTCCTATTAGGGTCTGATCCCTGACCCCGGGTCCTATTAGGGGTTCAGGGAGCTGCGTGCACCATCCTCTTTTTTTTTTTTTTTGGCCGCAGCTTTTTTTTCTTTTAATAAACCCGCTTTTGGCCAAGCCCAATGAATGGCGCGCCATTGATGCAGCGGAAATTAGGACATTTTGGGGCCTCACGCTGCATATGGGCCTGGACAAAAAACAAGTGCTCGTCATTACTGGAGTGGGGACGTCCTCTATCAGACCCCGCTTTACAATATGGCGATGACACGGAGGCGGTTCGAGGCCATTCGGAAATGCCTGCATTATGCAGATAATGCGGCATGTCCGCCCCGAGGTGATCCTGCCCATGACCGGCTTTACAAAGTGAGGCCGGTCATCGATCACTTTGGGGCCAAATTTTTGGAGGCCTACGTACCGCTCAGGGACCTCTCGGTAGATGAGTCTCATCAGTTTTAAGGGGAGACTCATCTTCCGCCAGTATATTCCCTCGAAGCGGGCGCGGTATGGCGTGAAACTCTACAAACTTTGCGAGAGTACCTCTGGGTACACTTGCAAGTTTAGAGTGTATGAGGGACGAGATTCCCGTATTGAACCCCCAGAATGTCCCCCCACTCTGGGTGTTAGTGGGAAACTCGTTTGGGACCTTGTTCACCCATTGCTGGATAAGGGTTTCCACGTGTACGTGAATAACTTTTATACCAGCATCCCTCTGTTCAAATCCCTTTCCGCCAGATCCACGTCCGCTTGTGGGACCGTGCGGAAGAACCAGAGTGGCCTCCCTCTAAATTTTGCTAAGATGCCTATCCCCAAGGGTGAGTCCCGTGCCCTAACCCATGATAACCTGTTGTTGGTGAAGTATAAGGATAAGAGGGATGTCCTTATGCTGACCACTATTCATGGGAACGGCAGCACCCCTGTCCCTGTGCGAGGTACCGTGGGACCGGTCCTCAAGCCAATTGTATTCTGGACTACAATCGGTATATGGGGGGAGTTGATCTCTCAGATCAAGTCCTTAAGCCATATAACCACATGCGGAAAACATGGGCATGGTACAAAATAGTTGCGGTCTACTTGGTACAGGTTGCCATGTACAATGCTTTTGTACTGTCCCAGTACGCTGGCAACACAGGGACATTCCTCCAGTACCAAGAAGAAGTCCTAAGGTTCCTGATCTTTGCTGACCGGGAAAGAGCAGGCCGGACTTCCCAAGGGTCTGGAGTTATAGGCGCCAGGATCGTCCCAGGCCAGCACTTTCCAGGTGTGATCCCCCACAGTGGAAAAAAAGAAGGGACGATCCCAGAAAAGATGCATGTGTTACAGGAAGGGGATTCGGAAGGACATCACATATCAATGCGACACTTGCCCAGATAATCTGGGCCTCTGCATAGGCTGCTTCAGGGAGTATCACACTTCCATTTAGCCCTAAATTTTCCCTTTTTATTTGAATTTTCCATATTTTGACCAATGTACCAAGTCCAGAGTACATTCCAAAATGTAACCCCCATAAATCACTAAATTTCCCCAAAAAACCTTAAAAAACAATAACCTGATAAAACCTCTGGGGGTGTTTTGTCAAAAATGGGTCATAGGTCACTGGGTCACTATAATCGGGGACTTTTTTATGTTGCCTCAAATGTGCAGCGCTCTCTCTCCACCTGAGCGGGTGCGCATTTGAGGCAACAGGTTAGGGACGGCCACACACATCACATTCCCAGAATGATGACTCAGAGCATAGGGTTTGGGGTGGGCATATTTTTTAGTTTTGGCTATGCTCTGGGTCATCATTCTGGGAACATATCCTGTTTTATAATTTTCCGGCCCACTGTACCCCATATTACGGGCCTCTGTACCCCACCTGTCTACCCCAGTTACGACCCATTGTCCCCCATAGTGTTCCCCTATTTTAGGGCTCAGTGCTCCCCCCATTAACGCTCCTTGAGGGGGGGTCCCACATCCTGGCTCCATATCAAACTCAAGGTCCCTGACTGCGCTCCCACTCAAGCAAGACCTGCTATGCACCCGCCAAGTCTAAATCATCAAAAAATAAGGTATGTCTTTACTCCAAAGAAAGACAGTGTGAATTCGGGTAGAAAAACAGACATGGTGCACATCTACAATCTTGTATAATGATCTGATTGCTTCTCAGCATAATATCAAAAACTAACAGGTTGTTAGTATACATTTTTGATCAAAAAGTACAAGCCCACTCGCCACGTCAAGGCCACCTATCCAGAGTGGGTCCCTAACGTCCCTAGCATAAAATGGCGCAGAAGCGGGCGGCGACCACCACCGCCGCGACACCAATGCCCACAGGGGGGAACGACCCACCGCCAGAGCGGCCCCAATGCCACTCAAACCAGTCTATGGGCCGCACCCCCCCGCAGACACGGCGCCACGGCAGCAACGGACACCGCACAGCACCACACCAGTGCGAACAAGATGTAATGGCTCACTTACCATGCTCTCCCAGTCAGACTGGGAGGCTGCTAGGAAAGAATGGCCCATATGCAGCTAACTACTACTTATATAGGTTTGGGCTGAGGGGGTGGGGAAGAGTGCAGACACATGTTCAAACAAACAAAAAAAGGAGGGGATAGAAATCACAGTGTGAATTCGGGTAGAAAACAGACATGGTCGCACATCTACAATCTTGTATAATGATCTGATTGCTTCTCAGCATAATATCAAAAACTAACAGGTTTAGTGCGGCCCATAGACTGGTTTGAGTGGCATTGGGGCCGCTCTGCCGGTGGGTCGTTCCCCCCCCCCCCCCCTGTGGGCATTGGTGTCGCGGCGGTGGTGGTCGCCGCCCGGTGCTGCACCATTTTATGCTAGGGACGTTAGGGACCCACTCTAAATAGGTGGCCTTGACGTGGCGAGTGGGCTTGTACTTTTTGATCAAAAATGTATACTGACAACCTGTTAGTTTTTGATATTCTGCTGAGAAGCAATCAGATCATTATACAAGATTGTAGATGTGCACCATGTCTGTTTTTCTACCTGAATTCTTACTCCAAAGAAATGTATTTACAAATTTTGTGGGGTCTTTTCTGCTATTAACCCTTGTAAAAATTAAAAATTTTGGGGGAAACACACATTTTAGTGAAAAAAAATAATTTTTTTTTACATATGCAAAAGTTGTAAGGGGGTCTAGTTTCCAAAATGGTATGCCATGTGGGGGGTATTTTGCTGTCCTGGCACCATAGGGGCTTCCTAAATGCGATATGTCGCCCCCCCCCCCCCCCCCCATTTCAGCAAAGTTTGCAAATGTGACTCCTTCTCTTCTGAGCATTGTAGTTTGCCCGTAGTGCATTTGACATCCACTTATGGGGTACCTCCATACTCAGAAGAGATGGGGTTTTGGGGGGTCTTTTCTACTATTAACCCTTGCAAAAATGTGAAATTTGTGGGGAAAATTATATATATTTTTTTACATATGCAAAAGTCGTGAAATCCCTGTGGGGTATTAAGGTTCACTTTACCCCTTGTTACGTTCCCCAAGGGGTCTAGTTTCCAAAAATAATGCCATGTGTTTTTTTTTTTTTTTTTGCTGTCCTGGCACCATAAATGCGGCATGCCCCCAGAGCAAAATTTGCTTCCAAAAAGCCAAATGTGACTCCTTCTCTTCTGAGACCTGTAGTGCGCCAGCAGAGCACTTTTCACCCCCATATGGGGTGTTTTCTGAATCGGGAGAAATTGGGCTTCAAATTTTGGAGTGTATTTTCTGCTATTACCCTTTTTTAAAAATGTAAAATTCTTGGGAAAACAAGCATTTTATGTAAAAAAAAAAAAAAATTTTTAATTTTTTTTTACATTTGTAAAAGTCATGAAGCACCTGTGGGGTAGTAAGTAGAGATGAGCGAACTTACAGTAAATTTGATTGGTCACTAACTTCTCGTTTCGGCAGTTGATGACTTATCCTGCATAAATGAGTTCAGCTTTCAGGTGCTCCCATGGGCTGGAAAAGGTTGGTACAGTCCTAGGAGACTCTTTCCTAGGACTGTATCCATCTTTTCCAGCCCACCGGAACTCCTGAAAGCTGAACTAATTTATGCAGGATAAGTCATCAACTGCCGAGCCGAAAAGTTCGTGACGAATCGAATTTACTGTAAGTTCGCTCATCTCTAGTATTAAGGCTCACTTAATTCCTTGTTACGTTCCCCGAGGGGTCTAGTTTCCAAAATGGTATGCCATGTGTTTTTTTTTTTTTTTTTTTTTTTTGTGTGTGCTGTTTTAGCACCCTAGGGGCTTCCTAAAGGTGACATTCCCCCAAAAACCATTTCAGAAAAAATGTTCTCTCCAAAATCCCCTTGTCGCTCCTTCCCTTCTGAGCCCTCTACTGCACCCGCCGAACAATTTACATAGACATATGAGGTATGTCCTTACTCGAGAGAAATTGGGCTACAAATACCAGTAAAAAATTTCTCCTTTTACCCCTTGCAAAAATTCATAAATTGGGTCTACAAGAACATGCGAGTGTAAAAAATGAAGATTTTGAATTTTCTCCTTCACTTTGCTGCTATTCCTGTGAAACACCTAATGGGTTAAAACACTTACTGAATGTCATTTTGAATACTTTGGGGGGTGTAGTTTTTATAATGGGGTCATTTATGGGGTATTTCTAATATGAAGACCCTTCAAATCCACTTCAAACCTGAACTAGTCCATGAAAAATAGTGAGTTTGAAAATTTTGTGAAAAATTTGAAAATTGCTGCTGAACTTTGAAGCTCTCTGGTGTCTTCCAAAAGTAAAAACTCATCAATTTTATGATGCAAACATCCAGCCCCCCCCCCTCTCACCCCCTTTAGTTCTGTACTCACCTCCGCTCAGCGGGACGTTAGGGTGCGCTGGTCCGGTGCTGCAGGACTGTCCGGTGGGGAGGTCGTCCAGTGGGATAGTGGTTCCGGGCTGCCATCTTCACCGGGGAGGCCTCTTCTCCGCGCTTCTGGCCCGGAATAGAGGCGTTGCCTTGACGACGACGCAGAGGGATGTTGGTAATGAACGTCCCTCTGCGTCATCATCAAGGCAACGTGACTATTCTGGGGCCGGGCCCGAAGCGCGGAGAAGAGGCCTTGACGACGACGCAGAGGGATGAAGATGGCAGCCCGGAACTACTATCCCACCGGACGACCTCCCCACCGGACAGTCCTGCAGCACCGGACCAGCGCACCCTAACGTCCCGCCGAGCGGAGGTGAGTACAAAACTAAAGGGGGTGAGGGGGGCTGGATGATGTCGAAGGCTGCAGTGGTCTTCAACCTGTGGACCTCCAGAGGTTTCAAAACTACAACTCCCAGCAAGCCCGGACAGCCGATGGCTGCCCGGGCTTTCTGGGAGTTGTAGTTTTGAAACATCTGGAGGTCCGCAGGGTGAAGACCACTGAGGGCGGAGAGTTCACTCGAGTATAAGCCAAGGGGGGTGTTTTCAGCACGAAAAATCGTGCTGAAAAACTCGGCTTATACTCAAGTATATAAGGTAAATGTTCCGGTGACTGGGGCAGTGGAGTAACCCTTTAACTGACTCCCCTGAACTTGGGCCACAGATGCCTATTCTGCTTAAATACAGACAGTGATGAAGTTTGTCTACTTGCAATTATGTATTCTATTTCATAATTATGATTTACTGTAGCTAATAATTCTTTACTGGTCGGGATTTGGGAGGTCTTCCACCTTATAGCTATAGCTAACCGCTTTACAAAGAGAATATGAGACCTAATTATAAGTACTGGGGTCAGCAAAGCCTCTAAATTCAATGATGATGATAATGCAACCTCCGGACCCCAGGACAATGAACAACCCATTATATGTTTCAGCACCTCATAAATTCCCTTCCAAAATGATGCGGCATTCCCACCAGATATGATACATTGTTCCCTCTTCTGATCCACACCTCCAACAATAAGTTGGCAATTGAGGAGAGATTAGATTCATGCGACATGGGCTCCTCGACATCTCCAAATGACTCGCACAATAGGAAACTCTAGTTGGTATCTCAAAGACAAATTTTCCATTGTTTTACACTAAATACAAGTCCTAAATCTCTTTCCCAACACTCTTGAAAGGAGTATTTTTCTTGCACATCCAACGCTATTAGATACTTATAGGCCACAGAAATTCCCTTCCTCAACTTACTCCGGTCTTGAAAAAAAGGTTCATATTGAGTGAAAGTTTTAACTTCTTGCCAGTGTAGAGAGTTTAAAAGGTGTCTAAGCTGTAGAAATGTAAAAAAAAATCTTTACTTGATATCTGAAATTTCTCGTTCAGCTCCATTGGGGGACACAGAAACCATGGGTATATCTTGCTGACACTAGGCATTAACAAAAAAGAAGTCTGCCCCTCCTGGCAGGCTATACCCCGCCGACTGACTTTAAGCTATTTGGTTGTAGCTTAGTGTCAGTAGGAGGCAGACACAGTTCTCCAGACCTGGTCTTCTTCTTTTTTTACTATTTTCTAGTTTGTCTAGAGTTTAGATTTTCTCTCCTTTTTTATTTTCCTTAGGTTGGGGAACGACAGGAGTGTGGTACTGCCTGATCCCCCACTTGCGAGGAAGGGGCACGGTACATAAAGTATGCAACGTTAACCCCTTCTCGCCACTGACCATCATTGGGGATGTGCCTTGGGTTTGGGCCCCCTCTTGCCCCTGCTCGCCCCACTTTGGTGATACGGATCCTTTTGAGGTAATTATACCCCTACTACCACTGTCTGCGCCTCCACCTCTGCAGAGGACCTCCATCAGGACACAGGAACCTGGGTGAGCTCGTTCCTTTTTTTTCTCTGGGTTTGACTGACTTATCTATTGGGTTCTTTTCCATGTCCGACCCCAGACCCGAACCCCCCCCCCCCCTCAGACAGGCGCCGCCTTAGTCACATACTATTCCTGTAAAATGCCAGGTGGTTTGGCTAAGTCCACCTTTTCTGCCTGCTCCGCTTCACGGCCCAATCCCTCGTGCGGTCCCTGACCCTCCCCCGGTTTGGTGTCTGTCTGTCTGTCTCTGTCTGTCTGTCTGTCTCTGTCTGTCTCTCTGTCTGTCTCTCTCTCTCTGTCTGTCTCTCTGTCTGTCTGTCTGTCTCTGTTTGTCTGTCTGTCTCTGTATGTCTCTCTCTCGTAATATACTCTGACTCCTCTCAAGAGAGGACGTCTTCCTGCCGCTTTCGCTCCCTCTCCCCATCTTCCAGGTGGTGCTCTCGCGGTTGCTCTCCTGGAGGCCGCTCCCGATCCCCGGCTCGCCATTCCAGGTCTATTACGCCTGAATCTAGAGCCTCCACTGCTTGTTCCCAGTCTCCTGGGGAACTGGTGGACTCTGACTTGGACCCGCACTCGGAGGCCGATGAGCTGTCATCCATGTCGGACATGGTGGACAGTCTGGTGTCAGCCATCTGGGACACCATTCACCTCCAGGACCCTGGAACTTTGGACCCTACTCCTGAAGTTTCCTTCCCCTGCACTCGGCGCACTCCCAAGGTCTTCAGTACTCGTGCAGAGTTTGATGACCTGCTGGATGCAGCTTTGAAGCTTCCTGAAAAAACTCTTTCAGGGATCGAAACAGCTGTGGGCTATGTTTTCATTTGCCCAGGACTTGGTCTCCAAATGGACCGCCCCGCCTACAGTGGACCCTCCGGTCTCTCGCCTATCCAAGTCCACCACTCTTCCTCTAGCTGATGCGGCTTCTTTCAAGGATCCCTTGGACAAACTGATTGAGAACCTTTGCTGCAACCTGGGTGTCCAAGGCGTTGTCGGCCTTCCTTCCCAACTTTGCCAAGGCATTTTATACGGGGCTCCTCCAGATGTTCTGGGTGACCTGGTTCTCCAGATCTCCAACATGGGTGATTATCTGAGCTCGGCATCTCTAGAATCCGCACACTGTGTGGCCTTTGCTTCGGGCAATTTGGTTGCTAACCGCGGCTTTATGTGGCTGAAGGCCTAGAATGCCGATGTGGCCTCCCAGAAATTCCTCACAGAGATGCCTTTTGCTGTTGGCTGTCTTTTTGGAAAAAGAGTATATTAAATTATTTCTAAGGCGGTAAGAGCTCTCTGCTCCCTCAGAATAAGGTGCGTCGCACCGATTCTCGACGCAAGTCCTCTTCGTTTTGGCATTTTTGGCTCTTTGCCTTAGGCCGCAAAGACAAACCAGCGGCTTTGCAGTCTCGGAAGGCTCCTACCTTCAAAGTGCGCCCCTCCTGGAAGCAGGACGGCCGTACTGGACGCTTCCCCGCCAAGCCAGGTACTCGCAAAGCCTGAAGCCAGGTACTCGCAAAGCCCCGAGCCTTCCTCTCGGGTGGGTGGTCGCCTGTCCCTCTTTTGGGACATTTGGTTGGCGCAGGTCCAGGATTCCTGGGTTTGGGAGGTCATTTCCAACGGCTGCCAAATCGAGTTTGGTTCTTTTCCCCAAAATTGTTTTTTCTGTTCCTGTCCTCCTCGCTTTCTGGCCCTGGCTGCGGCTTTTCAGTCTGCGCTCCGCCCAGGGGGGGGGGGGGGGGGGGGTTCTATTCAAATTTGTTTGTCGTTCCCAAAAAAAGGGGGAATGGCCCGTTCGCCTCTCGATGTGAAGCTCCTCAATCGGCACTTGCGCCTGCGGCACTTCCAAATGGGATCTCTCAGTTCTGTTGTTGCGTCCATGGACCAGGGCGAATTTCTGTCTTCAGTAGACATCTGGGATGCCTACCTCCACATCCCCATTTTTCTGGCAGGGTCTTGGTGGAAAATCCTGGCGGTGGTGATTGCTATCCTCCTCTTGAGGGGTGTCGGTGCTCCCTTATCTGGATGACCTGTTGAGCAAACTTGAATAAAATCAGGAGTCTCCACATCACTCTTCAGACCCTGACCAGTTTCGGGTGGGTTATCAACTGGGAGAAATCCATCCCCTCTCCCTCCCAGTCTCTTCCTTGGGCTTCGCTCCCACACCAAGAAGACTCGGGTTCTGCTTCCACCGGACAAGCGGCCAATTGCGCCGCCTGAAACCGGGGGCCATCCGTTCGTTTATGGAAGTATTGGGCAGTATGGTGGTGGCCATGGAAGCCGTTCCTTTTTGCTCAGTTTCGGTGCCGCCCTCTTTAGTGGGCCATTCTGTCCCTGTGGGACAAGTCTCCTTGGTCACTCCACTGCTGGATCAGTCTGTCCCCATGACTCATCAGTCACTCCTTTTGGTGGCTCCGCTCTCCAATCCTCTGGAAAGGACGCTTGTTTCTCCCGCTACGTTGGCAGGTCTTAACGACCGAAGCGAGTCTCCTCGGCTGGGGGGAGTTTTCAGGACCGAACGGTTGAGGGCTGTTGGTCCCCCCAAGAAGCCCATCTCCCCAGCTACATCCTGCATCTTCGGGCCATCTTTCTTTGTCTCCTCCCCTGGAAGTTGTTACTCCGGGGCCATCCGGTTTGGGTCCAAACGGACAAAGCCACGGCACTCGCAGCCTCGCGGCAATAGCGGAGGTGTCACAACTCTTGTCTGGGCGGAACGCCAGGTTCCCTTCATGGTCATTCGCACCATGCTTTGGGCACGTAAACCATCCTCTGCCAGGATTTAGCATAGGACCTGGCATGCCTACTTTCGGTGGTGCGAGGCCCGATCTGTCTCCTGTACTCTTTTCCCTGCCAAACCTGCTTTCCTTTCCGCACTCAGGTCTGGAAACGTGTTTGGTCGTCTGTGCACACGTTCACCAAGTTCTATCAGGTACACATTTCCACACCTGCTGATGCCGGTTTTGGGTTTAAAGTGTTGAAGGCGGCGGTGTCGTTGTCTTCCGCCTGATTCTCTCTGGCTGGGTTCTGCTTTCCCACCCCGGGGGCTGCTTTGGTACGTCCCACGGTTCCTGTGTCCCCCAATGGAGCCGAACGAGAAAAGTTGATTGATTTTTTTTTTTTTATACTTACTGTAAAATCTCCTTCTTGGTGGATTCATTGGGGGACACAGCACCCACCCGTTTGCTTATTAGTTTGTTGCCCTGAGAGTCGATTTCATTTCCTGTCTGTGGGTTTGTTCGGTTGATTTTTATTTATTTTTTTGTCTGGGTCTTCTTCGGACTCTCTGTAGTCATTTGACGGTTTCCTCCTACTGCTCTTGGGACTAAACTGGTTAGCTCAGAGTCAGTGGATGGGGTATATCTAACAGTAGGGGACCACTTCTTTTTTGTTAATGCCTAGTGTCAGCCTCCTAGTGGCAGCAAGATATACCCACAGTTCCTATGTCCGCCAATGAATCCTCCAAGAGAGAGATTTTACAGTAAGGATAAAAAAAAACAACTACTTTTTGAGCACACATCTTCAAAATGAAGTGATATATTTTCTTCGCTTATATCCCCTATGGTCCAGCAGGTATTTTCTGGTCTGAACTTTAGGCCCGATTCTTTCCACTGCTGAAGTTGCAATTGAGTTTATGGTGGTCTGCACTTCCATTATCTGGTTGTACAATAGTTCTTGACATGTCCATTGGTTTCTTTCTGTTAGGTTTCTGTTGCTTATTGAAGGCCAGAATAGAGTAGAATGCGCGGCAGTTCTATCCAGTTAAACAAAAGGAAATGTGATGGACCCATTGTAAGATCCTTTGGAAAAATTCATCACAATTGTGATGCTGGTGTGAACAGATCCTTTCCACAGTAAGGGTGTATTCGTTTTTTGAATCAGGCAGCCTGCTATGGTGGGAGAATTTCAAAATCACCTCCTACCATATCTCAGATTTCAATGAGCCAACCTGAGTCAGCTAGTGTCTGTTATGTACCAGAGTTCTCATTTCATTACATTGAGAGTCAGCTAGTGTCTCCAGTCGGCTCATTTTCCGACTGTATCTGGTTTTTGAACTGGAGTAAATAAAAACCAGCACGATTTTCAGTCCAGTTCAAAACCAGATACAGTCGAAAAATGAGCCAACTGGAGACACTAGCTTACTCTGGCATCTCAATGTAAGTGAGGCTATGTTCTCAAGTGTGAGGCTATGTTCACACAGCAGAATTTATGCATGAGTTCTGCATGAAAATTCTGCAGTAAATTCCGCTGAAATTAATAGCCCATTCACTTCAATGGAATTAATGCAGTGGAAATTCTGCAGCAGAAATTCTACTGTGTGAATGGGACAGCAGAATCCCATTAAAGGGGTACTCCGCTGCTCAGCGTTTGGAACAAACTGTTCCGAATGCTGGAGCCGGGAGCTTGTGACGTCACGCCCTGCCCCCTCAATGAGTCGCCACGCCCCCTCCCATAGACTTGCATTGAAGGGGTGGGGCGTGACATCATGAGGGGGTGGGCTTTGACGTCACAAGCTCCCGGCTCCAGCGTTCGGAACAGTTTGTTCCAAACGCTGAGCAGCGGAGTACCCCTTTAAAGTGGATTGGCTATAAATTCATGCAGAAATTTTGGCATGTGAATATAGCCTGAGGCACACTCGTTGGGGAACTCCGCTCTATACTAAATATTGGCAAAGACTCACATAATTGCTTTTACTTAAGCAGCCGAAATTGTTCATGTGTACCCCTTATTTCCAAAGAAGTGTGCAACCTTTTGCGAGCTATGAAGGACTCCATTTTACTTGCACAACCTACAGACCCGCAATGTCATTTGTATTTATAAATATAACCTATGACAAGTGTTGTGCTTATAAATGTAACCGTCAGTAAATTGGAGCAGGCCCTCAGGTGCCTTCTTAATGTGTCCCTGCAAGGCATTATAGGCTTCCTACAGTGGGAAGCCGGCTATATTTAGTTTTCTCGTTATAGTCTTGCAGATTTCTCCGCATTTAAGATGTTTTTTCTTAGACCTATGAAGCGAGCACACGGATCATTTATATAGCAGACGTGTTTGTTTCTCTGCAGGTACGTCCAGAGCTTTCAGGAGATAATTGATTTTAAAGACAGAAATACAGATGATCCTGATACAGTCAGGAAGTAAGTATACGGCGCTCTGCAATATTAGTGATCCGTCTTTATCTCTCGGTGCAGAAGCTACTGTTACGCCGAGCGCTCCGGGTCCCCGCTCCTCCCCGGAGCGCTCGCTACACTTCCCTCACTGCAGCGCCCCGGTCGGTTCCACGGACCCGGGGCGCTGCGTTACTACCTCCGGCCGGGATGCGATTCGCGATGCGGGTAGCGCCCGCTCGCGATGCGCACCCCGGCTCCCGTACCTTACTCGCTCCCCGTCAGTTCTGTCCCGGCGCGCGCGGCCCCGCTCCCTAGGGCGCGCGCGCGCCGGGTCTTTGCGATTTAAAGGGCCACTGCACCGCTGATTGGTGCAGTGGTTCCAATTAGTGTTTACACCTGTGCACTTCCCTATATCACCTCACTTCCCCTTCACTCCCTCGCCGGATCTTGTTGCCCTAGTGCCAGTGAAAGCGTTCCTTGTGTGTTCCTTGCCTGTGATTCCAGACCTTCTGCCGTTGCCCCTGACTACGATCCTTGCTGCCTGCCCCGACCTTCTGCTACGTCCGACCTTGCTTCTGTCTACTCCCTTGTACCGCGCCTATCTTCAGCAGCCAGAGAGGTTGAGCCGTTGCTAGGGGATACGACCTGGTCACTACCGCCGCAGCAAGACCATCCCGCTTTGCGGCGGGCTCTGGTGAAAACCAGTAGTGACTTAGAACCGATCCTCTAGCACGGTCCACGCCAATCCCTCTCTGGCACAGAGGATCCACTACCTGCCAGCCGGCATCGTGACAGTAGATCCGGCCATGGATCCCGCTGAAGTTCCTCTGCCAGTTGTCGCTGACCTCACCACGGTGGTCGCCCAGCAGTCACAACAGATTGCGCAACAAGGCCAACAGCTGTCTCAACTGACTGTTATGCTACAACAGTTACTACCACAGCTCCAGCAATCATCTCCTCCGCCAGCTCCTGTACCTCCTCCGCAGCGAGTGGCCGCTTCTGGAATACGACTATCCTTGCCGGATAAATTTGATGGGGACTCTAAGTTTTGCCGTGGCTTTCTTTCCCAATGTTCATTACACTTGGAGATGATGTCGGACCAGTTCCCCACTGAAAGGTCTAAGGTGGCTTTCGTAGTCAGCCTGCTGTCTGGAAAAGCCCTGGCTTGGGCCACACCGCTCTGGGACCGCAATGACCCCGTCACTGCCTCTGTACACTCCTTCTTCTCGGAAATTCGAAGTGTCTTTGAGGAACCTGCCCGAGCCTCTTCTGCTGAGACTGCCCTGTTGAACCTGGTCCAGGGTAATTCTTCCGTTGGCGAGTATGCCGTACAGTTCCGTACCCTTGCTTCAGAATTATCCTGGAATAATGAGGCACTCTGCGCGACCTTTAAAAAAGGCCTATCCAGCAACATTAAAGATGTTCTGGCCGCACGAGAAATCCCTGCTAACCTACATGAACTCATCCATCTTGCCACTCGCATTGACATGCGTTTTTCCGAACGGCGTCAGGAGCTCCGCCAGGATATGGACTCTGTTCGCACGAGGCGTTTTTTCTCCCCGGCTCCTCTCTCCTCTGGTCCCCTGCAATCTGTTCCTGTGCCTCCCGCCGTGGAGGCTATGCAGGTCGACCGGTCTCGCCTGACACCCCAAGAGAGGACACGACGCCGCATGGAGAATCTCTGCCTGTACTGTGCTAGTACCGAACACTTCCTGAAGGATTGTCCTATCCGTCCTCCCCGCCTGGAAAGACGTCCGCTGACTCCGCACAAAGGTGAGACAGTCCTTGATGTCTACTCTGCTTCTCCACGTCTTACTGTGCCTGTGCGGATGTCTGCCTCTGCCTTCTCCTTCTCTGCTGTGGCCTTCCTGGACTCTGGATCTGCAGGAAATTTCATCTTAGCCTCTCTAGTCAACAGGTTCAACATCCCGGTGACCAGTCTCGCCAGACCCCTCTACATCAATTGTGTAAACAATGAAAGATTGGACTGTACTATACGTTTCCGCACGGAGCCCCTTCTAATGTGCATCGGATCTCATCACGAGAGGATTGAACTGTTGGTCCTCCCCAATTGCACTTCTGAAATCCTTCTTGGACTTCCCTGGCTTCAACTCCATTCCCCAATCCTGGATTGGTCCACTGGGGAGATTAAGAGTTGGGGGCCCTCTTGTTCCAAGGACTGCTTAAAACCGGTTCCCAGTAAACCTTGCCGTGTCCCTGTGCTTCCTCATGTAACCGGTCTCCCTAAGGCCTATATGGACTTTGCGGACGTTTTTTGCAAAAAACAAGCTGAGACTCTACCTCCTCACAGGCCTTATGATTGTCCCATTGACCTCCTCCCGGGCACTACTCCACCCCGGGGCAGAATCTATCCTCTGTCCGTCCCAGAGACTCTTGCCATGTCTGAATACGTCCAAGAAAATTTAAAAAAGGGCTTTATCCGTAAATCCTCCTCTCCTGCCGGAGCCGGATTTTTCTTTGTGTCCAAAAAAGATGGCTCTCTACGTCCTTGCATTGACTACCGCGGTCTTAATAAAATCACGGTTAAGAACCGCTACCCCCTACCCCTCATCTCTGAACTCTTTGATCGTCTCCAAGGTGCCCATATTTTTACCAAACTGGACTTAAGAGGTGCTTATAATCTCATCCGCATCAGAGAGGGGGATGAATGGAAAACGGCATTTAACACCAGAGATGGACACTTTGAGTATCTGGTCATGCCCTTTGGTCTATGCAACGCCCCTGCCGTCTTCCAAGACTTTGTTAATGAAATTTTTCGTGATCTACTATACTCCTGTGTTGTTGTATATCTGGACGATATCCTGATTTTTTCTGCCAATCTTGAAGAACACCGCCAGCATGTCCGTATGGTTCTTCAGAGACTTCGTGATAATCAACTCTATGCCAAAATAGAGAAATGTCTGTTTGAATGCCAATCTCTTCCTTTTCTAGGATACTTGGTCTCTGGCCAGGGACTACAAATGGACCCAGATAAACTCTCTGCCGTCTTAGATTGGCCACGCCCCTCCGGACTCCGTGCCATCCAACGTTTTTTGGGGTTCGCCAATTATTACAGGCAATTTATTCCACATTTTTCTACCATTGTGGCTCCTATTGTGGCTTTAACAAAAAAAAATGCCGATCCCAAGTCTTGGCCTCCTCAAGCGGAAGACGCCTTTAAACGACTCAAGTCTGCCTTTTCTTCGGCTCCCGTGCTCTCCAGACCTGACCCATCTAAACCCTTCCTATTGGAGGTTGATGCCTCCTCAGTGGGAGCTGGAGCTGTCCTTCTACAAAAAAACTCTTCCGGGCATGCTGTTACTTGTGGTTTTTTTTCCAGGACCTTCTCTCCGGCGGAGAGGAACTACTCCATCGGGGATCGAGAGCTTCTAGCCATTAAATTAGCACTTGAGGAATGGAGGCATCTGCTGGAGGGATCAAGATTTCCAGTTATTATTTACACCGATCACAAGAACCTCTCCTACCTCCAGTCTGCCCAACGGCTGAATCCTCGTCAGGCCAGGTGGTCTCTGTTCTTTGCCCGATTTAATTTTGAAATTCACTTTCGGCCTGCTGATAAAAACATTAGGGCCGATGCTCTCTCTCGTTCCTCAGATGCCTCTGAAATTGAACTCTCTCCTCAACACATCATTCCTCCTGACTGCCTGATTTCCACTTCTCCAGCCTCCATCAGGCAAACTCCTCCAGGAAAGACCTTTGTTTCTCCACGCCAACGCCTTGGGATCCTCAAATGGGGTCACTCCTCCCATCTCGCAGGTCATGCGGGCATCAAGAAATCTGTGCAACTCATCTCTCGCTTCTATTGGTGGCCGACTCTAGAGACTGATGTGGTGGACTTTGTGCGAGCCTGCACTATCTGTGCCCGGGATAAGACTCCTCGCCAGAAGCCCGCTGGTTTTCTTCATCCTCTACCTGTCCCCGAACAACCTTGGTCTCTGATTGGTATGGATTTTATTACTGACTTACCCCCATCCCATGGCAACACTGTTATTTGGGTGGTCGTTGATCGATTCTCCAAAATGGCACATTTCATCCCTCTTCCTGGTCTTCCTTCAGCGCCTCAGTTGGCTAAACAATTTTTTGTACACATTTTTCGTCTTCACGGGTTGCCTACACAGATCGTCTCGGATAGAGGCGTCCAATTTGTGTCTAAATTCTGGAGGGCTCTCTGTAAACAACTCAAGATTAAATTAAATTTTTCTTCTGCATACCATCCTCAATCCAATGGACAAGTAGAGAGAATTAACCAGATCTTGGGTGACTATTTACGACATTTTGTTTCCTCCCGCCAGGATGACTGGGCAGATCTTCTACCTTGGGCCGAATTCTCGTATAATTTCAGAATCTCTGAATCTTCCTCCAAATCTCCGTTTTTCGTGGTGTACGGCCGTCACCCTCTTCCCCCCCTCCCTACCCCCTTGCCCTCTGGTCTGCCCGCTGTGGATGAAATTTCTCGTGATCTTTCCACCATATGGAAAGAGACCCAAAATTCTCTCTTACAGGCTTCTTCTCGCATGAAGAGATTCGCAGATAAGAAAAGAAGAGCTCCTCCCATTTTTTCCCCTGGAGACAAGGTATGGCTCTCCGCTAAATATGTCCGTTTCCGTGTCCCGAGCTATAAGTTGGGACCACGCTATCTTGGTCCTTTTAAAGTTTTGTGTCAAATTAATCCTGTCTCTTACAAACTTCTTCTTCCTCCTTCTCTTCGTATCCCTAATGCCTTTCACGTCTCTCTTCTTAAACCTCTCATCCTCAACCGTTTTTCTCCTAAATCTGTTCCTCCCACTCCTGTTTCCGGCTCCTCGGACATCTTCTCTGTCAAAGAGATTTTGGCCTCTAAAAAGGTCAGGGGAAGAACTTTTTTTTTAGTGGATTGGGAGGGTTGTGGTCCAGAAGAGAGGTCCTGGGAACCTGAGGACAATATCCTGGACAAAAGTCTGATCCTCAGGTTCTCAGGCCCCAAGAAGAGGGGGAGACCCAAGGGGGGGGGTACTGTTACGCCGAGCGCTCCGGGTCCCCGCTCCTCCCCGGAGCGCTCGCTACACTTCCCTCACTGCAGCGCCCCGGTCGGTTCCACGGACCCGGGGCGCTGCGTTACTACCTCCGGCCGGGATGCGATTCGCGATGCGGGTAGCGCCCGCTCGCGATGCGCACCCCGGCTCCCGTACCTTACTCGCTCCCCGTCAGTTCTGTCCCGGCGCGCGCGGCCCCGCTCCCTAGGGCGCGCGCGCGCCGGGTCTTTGCGATTTAAAGGGCCACTGCACCGCTGATTGGTGCAGTGGTTCCAATTAGTGTTTACACCTGTGCACTTCCCTATATCACCTCACTTCCCCTTCACTCCCTCGCCGGATCTTGTTGCCCTAGTGCCAGTGAAAGCGTTCCTTGTGTGTTCCTTGCCTGTGATTCCAGACCTTCTGCCGTTGCCCCTGACTACGATCCTTGCTGCCTGCCCCGACCTTCTGCTACGTCCGACCTTGCTTCTGTCTACTCCCTTGTACCGCGCCTATCTTCAGCAGCCAGAGAGGTTGAGCCGTTGCTAGGGGATACGACCTGGTCACTACCGCCGCAGCAAGACCATCCCGCTTTGCGGCGGGCTCTGGTGAAAACCAGTAGTGACTTAGAACCGATCCTCTAGCACGGTCCACGCCAATCCCTCTCTGGCACAGAGGATCCACTACCTGCCAGCCGGCATCGTGACAGCTACATGTAGTTTTGTGCTTTCAAAACCACAGCAAGGTGCTTTCTCAGAGAATAAAGGGGTTGTCCAAAATATCTCCTTCCCTTTCCAGCATTGCCTGTCTGGGCATAATGGGAATAATAGTTTTGCAACTGCTGGGGATCCACAGGTTTAGAGATACCGAGTTAGGGCATAAATGGTGATCTGCATCCCCATAATAACCCTAGGACAGATCAGAAGCAGGAATGTTGTCTTACAGCCTGAGGCTTTAGAATGTAAGTATGAGTGATAATATCTGTAGAAGTAAAAGTAAGATTGTATACATGTATACACTGTGCTTTATTATGTTTATTGTGAGAGATAAAGCCTATGTAGAGAAAAACATAGAAACATAGAATGTGTCGGCAGATAAGAACCATTTGGCCCATCTAGTCTGCCCAATAAGTGGTGCAGTTGCCCATTGCAACCAATCCAGATCATTTTTATTTTTTCATTTTAAAAAGGCCTCTAAAAAATGAAAGAAGCGATCTGGTTGCTATGGGCGGCTGCACCACTCTTCATCTACACAAATTTTTATAAATTTCCCTCTTCAATGGCTGCAGATTGTTTCCTTGTTCGATGGCTGCAGATTGTTTCCTTGTTTCGATGGCTGCAGATTATGACAGCATTGATGATTGGTAGAAGTCATATGCTTCTCGGTTACTTATTTTCGGTCTAAAGATTCACAGATACAGTAATAACCATCCGAAATCGTCACAATGATGTCATCCCAACCATGGCGCAGGGCGTTGTGGAGTACAAGGACAGCTTTGGAGTGGATCCAGTAACATCTCAGAATGTGCAGTATTTCTTGGATCGGTTCTTTATGAGCCGCATATCGATTCGGATGCTTCTAAATCAGCACAGTAAGTAAGAAGGCCTGCATGAGCCGACTTCTATGGGCTACCACTCCTGCAAGCAGCTCTATCGCTTACCTGCATTCCAACAGTCATTGCTTATTATTTCTTAGATAGCTGTCAGCCAACACCAGTCTTACCTGATTGTTTTATACACATGTACACTCCACACAGCTGAGCATGCATGTGTTTTGAATGGAACCTTACACCTCTAGATTTAGGATTGAGTGTGATGAAATTCAATCCCTCCATCCATCTCTCACTTACATCTGTCATTTGTAGAGACATTTAGATGGTTGGATTGTTCAGAATCAGTAGGTTTGACCATCAATAATCTGTGTATACCCTGGTACAGTCTTTCCTGAACTCTCCCCAGTGATTACAGTGCCACGGTGATAGGGCGTTGGGGTGAAAAAGAGGAGTTGTGAGCAACTGAATACACATCATGGCATCTCATCTACCTCAGAGTGCGCTAAAGACTTGTAATGGAAAGGTAACACAATAGAAAGAGGCAAAGTCCGGCTACTACAGGGTTTAGATAGAACCCACTATGGACAAGTGAAAAAAGTGAAGAATCGAGGCTTGTGAAGATAGGTAGGTGGTGCTCTGGCTTAGTGGTATACAGTACTTCCAAATACACGATTCGTAGAGAAACAAAAGTTGGCAACTCACCGTTCTTCCTAGGCCAGATGAAGCAATAACCTGTGCGAATCGGCTACCGTTGACTGCTGTACCCCCCTACACTGTCCCTCTCCTGTAACTACTATGTTTGTATCAATAAAAGTTCAGAAGACCGGTGAGTTGCCGACTTTTTTTTCTCTACGAACTGTGTACTTGTAATGGAAAGGCTCTCAGAGAAGTGTTTATAAAAACTAAGTATCCCAATAAACTACTGCAATGTGTTTCTGGGTTAGAACTAGCCCTTCCTCAGGCGGGGGAAATGCAAAGAGTTAGCTTTCACATTCCCTGTCTTTGCATGTACACAGGTGCCTGCTGTTTACAGATTTTTTTTTTCCTTTAATCCTTTAGGTGTGGCATCGCTTGCCCGCTGTATGAGTAATATTCCTATTTTTCCCTTGGGGCTTAGTAACCCAAGTAATGAAATTTTTCAGTGGCATAAACATGGATAGCAGTGAACCAGCTTTTCTGGCTTAATTGTATGTGCTGAGCAGAGTGGAGACTTCCCTGTGAGTGTACTGACAAGCTGGTTCGCTACCCACACTATACCATACCGGAAACCCCTGTAAAGTGTACACCACGTAACAACTGTTACATAAACACTGATTATTTGTTCTTAATTGTTTTATCTTTATATTGTAGCTCTTCTTTTTGGTGGAAAAGTAACGGTGAACCCAGCTCATCCAAAACACATAGGCAGCATAGACCCAACATGCAATGTGGTTGATGTTGTTAGAGGTAAGATCTCTGCTGCTCTGATACCATTTTTTGCCTTTAAAGAGAATCTGACAGGC
The DNA here is from genome assembly GCF_029499605.1 of Hyla sarda. Taxonomy (NCBI): domain Eukaryota; kingdom Metazoa; phylum Chordata; class Amphibia; order Anura; family Hylidae; genus Hyla; species Hyla sarda. Next base: position 54,695,538 of record NC_079196.1, read on the forward strand.
TGTTCACCCACACTAAACCCAATATACTTAGTTATAGTGCGAATGAACAGCTTTAAAAAGTCAGTACTTCAATCTGTGCAGTATTCGTAGCGTTATGGCAGGTCAATCTACTAGCTGTATTGCACAGGTGTGCGCAATGAAAGCGGGGAGCCAGCCTGCCAAGTTCCCCTGCCTTTTCCATATTCCCCATGCCTCCTGCCCCCTTGCTGAATATGCTAATGGATGCCGGGGGTGGGCGCTCTGCTCTCTGGGCAGAGTGCTCACCCGATGGCCATTAGCATATTTATAAATGGGGTGGGCCAGATGGACTATGGAGGAGGCAGGGGAGCTCAGCATGCCGGATCCCTGCCTCCATTGCACACAGCTGTGCAATGCAGCTAGAAGATTAACCTGTCCTAATGCTACAAACACTGCAAAGATTTAAAGTAATTACTTTTTTAAAGCTGTTCACCAGCACTGTAACCCAGTTTATTGGGTTTAGTGTGGGTGAACAGCCAGTCAGATTCTCTTTAATGTTATTATTTCACATGAGTGCATTTTACAAAATCCGTTTCAGGTCTGACTTGCTTTGGTCCGCCATCGGATTCTAATTTGGATTCAACAGTACGTAGAGGAGCAGGAACTCCTGTCAAAGGCAGAAGTCACTTCCCCTGTTTGTAGGGCAGCAAAGTGTACACTGTATAATTGCCACACGGTTATTTTTCCCTCGGCTGGGTGCAGAGTGCCTGTCTCAGCGAATGCAGTAAGGAGAGTAAGCAGTGACACATGGCAAGTCATACAGTATACAGGGGTCCCTGCTCCTACAAATTGCATGAAATAAATCCCAAATAATTTAGAGGGAATTTGATTAGGTAAAGGTAATTTCTTACCAGGTTTATGCTTTCCTATCTGAGTGCAGCATAAACTAATGATAGAGACGCTGAACAGAACTATATGTCCTTTATGTCATTCTGTGCAGTCGATTTCCTAATATGAAGGAGTTCAAACACTGTGGTACAAGTGTGTCCTCCTTGCCCCACTAAGCTTGATTGACAGGTCTCTTCCTTACACAAAGACCTCTTTAAGTGAGATCTGGTTGGAATCACGTATATATTTTCACTCTTTTATTCTTGCTAGAAATGAATTTTTGAAATTGTGTCCATCTGCTGCACACGAAGTGTTGCGTCTTCAGTACTTGCAGACAGGTCACCTTAGGTTACTGTACTGGAAACAATTCAGACCATGGCCAAGGTTATTGAGATTTTCCGACAGGAGCTCCTGCCAAGCTTGAGAGTAAATTACATCACCTTGCTGAAGTCCCTCATATATACACTGTTCAAAAAAATAAAGGGAACACTGAGATAACACATCCTAGATCTGAATGAATGAACTAATCGTATGAAATACTTTCGTCTTTACATAGTTGAATGTGCTGACAACAAAATCACACAAAAATTATCAATGGAAATCAAATTTATCAACCCATGGAGGTCTGGATATGGAGTCACACTCAAAATAAAAGTGGAAAACCACACTACAGGCTGATCCAACTTTATGTAATGTCCTTAAAACAAGTCACAATGAGGCTCAGTAGTGTGTGGCCTCCACGTGCCCGTATGACCTCCCTACAATGCCTGGGCATGCTCTTGATGAGGTGGCGGTACTGGACAGTCTGTGGTGCAACGTGGTGTTGGTGGATGGAGCGAGACATGATGTCCCAGATGTGCTCAATCGGATTCAGGTCTGGGGAACGGGCGGGCCAGTCCATAGCATCAATGCCTCTTGGAGGAACTGCTGACACACTCCAGCCACATGAGGTCTAGCTTTGTTTGCATTAGGAGGAATCCAGGGCCAACCGCACCAGCATATGGTCTCAAGGGGACAAGGGGTCTGAGGATCTCATCTCGGTACCTAATTGCAGTCAGGCTACCTCTGGCAAGCACATGGAAGGCTGTGCAGCCCCCCAAAGAAATGCCACCCCACACCATTACTGACTCTCCGCCAAACCGGTCATGCTGGAGGATGTTTCAGGTAGCAGATCATTCTCCACGGCGTCTCCAAACCCTGTCACGTCTGTCACATGTGCTCAGTGTGAACCACGTTTCATCTGTGAAGAGCACAGGGCGCCAGTGGCGAATTTGCCAGTCTTAGTGTTCTCTGGCAAATGGCAAACGTCCTGCACGGTGTTGGGCTGTAAGCACAACCCCCCCACCCCCACCTGTGGACGTCGGGCCCTCATACCACCCTCATGGAGTCGGTTTCTGACTGTTTGAGTGGACACATGTACATTTGTGGACTGCTGGAGGTCATTTTGCAGGGCTCTGGCAGTGCTCCTCCTGCTCCTCTTTGCACAAAGGCGGAGGTAGCGGTCCTACTGCTGGGTTGTTGCCCTCCTCCATGTCTCCTGATGTACTGGCCTGTCTCCTGGTAGCACCTCCATGCTCTGGACACTACACTGACAGACACAGCAAACCTTCTTGCTACAGCTCGCATTGATGTGTCATCCTGGATGAGCTGCACTACCTGAGCCACCTGTGTGGGTTGTAGACTCCGTCTCATGCTACCACTAGAGTGAAAGCACCGCCAGCATTCAAAAGTGACCAAAACATCAGCCAGGAAGCATAGGAACTGAGAAGTGGTCTGTGGTCACCACCTGCAGAACCACTCCTGTATTAGGGGTGTCTTGCTAATTGCCTCTAATTTCCACCTGTTGTCTGTTCCATTTGCACAACAGCATGTGAAATTGATTGTCAATCAGTGTTGCTTCCTCAGTGGACAGTGTGATTTCACAGAAGTGTCATTGACTTGGAGTTACATTGTGTTGTTTAAGTGTTCCCTTTATTTTTTTGGGCAGTGTAGTTCAGTTCCTAACTTTTCCTACTGATGGCTGTGAAATGTTTTATCGACCACCTAATAAGTAAATATTTCAGACAGTTATCAAGTGCATCAGTCACTTGGAAAGCCACCAATAAACCGGCGACACTGTCTTACAGTGATCACTGAACGGATACGGGTCATGTCTTTATCTATTAAGACCTGGTCTTTAATTCTTAAAAAATTCATGCCGCAGTTCTCCTTTAAGGCAGAGTGCAATTTTCTAAGTCCCCCTGCACCTGGGTTGCAAAAAACATAAAAAAACAAACTTTTACTCCCCTTCCTACTTTCCCCGTTGCGGAGATATCTGCGTCCCGTTCCTCTGGTGCTGCTGGCTTCTTAGTCTCGAAATGTCACAGTGCAGGCAGCCTATCGCCGGCCGCACCGATGTCCCGCCTCGATCAGTGATAGGCTCGGCGCACTGCATGTAAGGAGCCTGCGCCCCGCCTTCTCCCTACTGCCTGGGCTCCTTACATGACAATGCGCTCAGGGGAAAATTTACGCAACAGTTCTCCTTTAAAGTGTCACAGAGGCGTGGCCAGAGGTCTGCAGTATACTCGGGCTGCAATTCCTCTCTACTATGATTCCCACCCTTGGCCTGTGTGATGGACAGACAGGGCTCCATTTAAAAAAAAAATTGAGGCTGCAGAGGGAAAAACCGGAAAAATGTCATATACATGTTATATAATAGGCAGAAATTGTGAATAATTCTTCTCATGTACACGTGGCAGCTTTTTTATATAGATAGATATTAATTTTTTTTTTTTTTTTAAAGAATGGAGCCCTGTCTATAAATAACTGGTTTGCTCTTTGTTCCATAGATGGGTATGAGAATGCAAAGCACCTGTGTGACCTGTATTACATGAGTTCTCCTGAACTGGAACTTGCAGAATTTAATGGTGCGTATATCTATTGTCTCTCGGTCTTTATTCTTATTTATAATGTTATGGTGTTGTAGGTGTTTAGTCATTTCTTTGACAAAATCTTAATCTTGCCCTCCTCCCTGTGGAATGGTGCCAGCCTCTGAATATATGTCTGTGATGGGGGTGGATGGAGGTGGGAACAGCACGCGCCTCATATAGACAGCCGGGTCTTTACACAAGTGCCACAATATTTGTTTTATTACATTTGTCAAGTAGCCCCTTATTGTATGTAGCATGTAATATATTCTCTTTAAAGGGGTACTCCGCTGCTCAGCGTTTGGAACAAACTGTTCTGAATGCTGGAGCCGATGCTGGCAGCTTGTGATGTCATAGCCCCACCCCCTCGTGATATCCCGCCCCCTCAATGCAAGTCTATGGGAGGGGGCGTGACAGCTGTCACGCCCCCTCCCATAGACTTGCATTGAGGGGGCAGGGCATGACACAATGAGGGGGTGGGGTTATGACATCACAAGCTCCCGGCGTTGACTCAATCGTTCGGAACAGTTTGTAGGAGTACCCCTTTAAAGTGGTTTATTAATACATAATAAAGAATTTTAAGGTTATAAAAGTTCCCCAATCTAATAGACTGAGTAGAGATCAGCCAAAAGAGCATCACTTTGGAGGACCCTGTACACCTGTCTAATACACAAAGTATTGACTTTAATGTGTACTGTGTAATTCTTCATTTCCCCTGAGGTATCGCTGCACGCAAACGGAACATTTGCCACAGGGTTCCCAACTGAATACAGCGGATCATTGGGGATCAGTTTAGTTAGGACACCTTGTGATCTACTAAACTGTCAAGGGATCCTTCTAACAAAATGAGGCTGTCTAGAATCCTACCTTTATAAATGTCAAAATAATATAAAATTAAACATTTTCCTCCGCATTCTATATCTTGATTCCTGACTGTCTCATTTTATTTGTGTCCCAGCACAGAACCCAGGACAGCCGATTCAGGTGGTGTATGTCCCCTCACATCTGTACCATATGGTGTTTGAGCTTTTCAAGGTGTGTGATTTGTCCTCAGCATCTTTTTAATAACTTTCTGTCCAGTGTATATTTTGTTCCGGTTTAATGGCCCGAGCACAGTCACTTAGGGACTACGTTCAGGTTCTTTTTTTGAATGTATGAGAACGTTTGTCTGACAAGCGTGGTTTGCAGCTCTTTTTAGTGCTGATACATTTGGAAAATAGCCCAAGCGTAGTCACAGATCGTATCGGCAGCCGACTTTTGAGATTCTGCCAATATATCTGTGGAGGCACAAATTGTAATGTGAACCCAGCTTTAGATATGGGGGGGGGGGGGAGGGGGAATGTATACACACGTACAGTATCCTGGACATATTTTGTGCACAGGACTTGAAGCTGCAAATTTGATACTGTGCTCCATTATTTCATTCAAATTGAACTCTGCAGCTTCAAATCCTGTGCATCAAATATGTCCAGGATACTGTTCATGTAGATACACCCTTAAAAGAAATCTGTCACCAGTGTTACCTGCACTAACCTGTCCGTACCGACAGATAGTGCAGGTGACCCTGATTACACACCTGGTCCCATTCCGTGCCGGGGATCTTCGGTAATCTTCTCCGGTAGCTTCAGCTCCGGGCCCGGCTTAAGGACATGGGTGGAGCTTAGAGACGTCACCGCTGATGTTCTCTGCAGCGGGACCCAGCAGGGAGCAGCAGCGGTGACGTCAATAAGCTACGTTCATGCTCCAAGTCGGGCGCCCGGAGCTGGAGCTAACTGCCAAGATTACCGGAGATCCCCACCACGGAATTGGACAAGGTAAGTACCGTTGTCATCAATGTCACCGGCACTATCTGTCGGTACCAACAGGTTAGTGCAGGTGACACTGGTGACAGATTTCCTTTTAATGTACATGAATAAGTAAAAATATTTATTTTGCACTGAGATATAATCACTTAATGTTAAAGGCCCAAAGCATGAACTATTCTTCCAAGATCAATTAAAGGATCATTTTCATGCCTCTGAGTCATCAGGGCCATCCTAGTGGCTTCTCCAGCCCCATCATCCCTGATTGATAGAGCGTTTCCTATTTGGGTATAGGGCAAAATCTATGAAGTCCAATGGGGCACGCAGGAGCTGCCAGGGACTGCCCCAAAGACTTGTGGTTCATGCAGCATGAGAGTGATGACAGGGTTCCCTTTAACCTTTCCTTTAAGGTTTTTGTCAGGGGCAGTGTTATCATGGAGACCAAATCTACAAATAAATGGCTTTTTCACACATATAACAGCCACCACCAGGAAAGTTGTCGACATTCTTGTATTGGATGATTGAATCCTCACACTGTCTGCATGACAACCCCGCAACTACAAAATCTGAGTAGAAATTGTGTAAGATATTAAAGAAGATCCTAAAAATATGACCAGTATAATTTTAATCTCCATTAAGTAAAGATCCAAGTGTAGTGATATCCAGCTTTTTTTAGCAGCCCGCAGCGTCTCGGACCGAGACAGACCAAGTTCATGTACAAATAGAAAAGAAAAGATGGTCCAGCGCTGTCAAGTCGATGAATTACAAGGAATTTTTTGGATAAAAACCACACAGGTACAGGTAAGTGACGCTTTTCGGATGCTAGTGTGCAGCCTTAGTCATAACTAACTATGACTAAGGCTGCACACTAGCAGCCGAAACGCGTCACTTACCTGTACCTGCGTGGTTTTTATCCAATAAATTCCTCGTAATTCATCGACTTGACAGCGCTGGACCATCTTTTCTTTTCTATCTCCATTAAGTGTATGCATAGTCCACAACCCTTTCTGTATATTGTTTTTATACTCAAATGTTCATCTTACTGTATCTGAAAAGTTTAAGTTTACTATTTGCATTTAGATTTGCTCAGGAAAGTAGAGCTTAGGTCGAGTCAGACACTAGATCTAGCTATAAAATGTGTCATGTGGTGTTTATTGCTGATACATATTCATTCCTATGTAGGTTAATGGGTGACTGTGACTTTGAGGCTTTTTTTCTTTGTCTGCTTAGAATGCAATGCGTGCTACCATGGAATTCCAAGCAGATAAAGGTGTATATCCTCCTATCAAAGTAAGAGTATCTCTGGGAAGTGAAGACTTAACAGTCAAGGTTAGTATATTCATATTCACTTCTATTCATGCATCATTTCTACAAAGAAGAAAACGTGGAAAACATTTCTATTAGTGGCTCTATTGATTTCAATGCATTTTTTTTCTAATGCCAATTACATTAAAGAATCAGTCCAAGAAAATGTTTTGCCAATCTAGTGCAGCATATTAAAGGGGTTATCCAGGAAAAAACTTTTTTTATATATATCAACTGGCTCCAGAAAGTTTAACAGATTTGTAAATTACTTCTATTAAAAAATCTTAATCTTTTCAGTACTTATGAGCTGCTGAAGTAGAGTTGTTCTAAGCGCTCTCTGATGACACCTGTCTCGGGAACCGCCCAGTTTAGAAGAAAATCCCCATAGCAAACCTCTTCTACTCTGTGCAGTTCCCTAGACAAGCAGAGATGTCAGCAGAGAGCACTGTTGCCAGACAGAAAACAACAACTCAACTTCAGCAGCTGATAATTATTGAAAGATTAAGATTTGTTAATAGAAGTGATTTACAAATCTGTTTAACTTTCTGGAGCCAGTTGCTATAAAAAAAAGTTTTTTCCAGGAATACCCCTTTAAATAATAAAATAGAGGCAGTTGTGTATGCTTAGTTGTTAACCTGGTTTAGCTGACATTGCATATGTGGTGTCCCAGTACCGTATCCGGTACCTTTTGTTGTGGGTCCCCATAGCCAGAGTCCCTAGGATGTCGGGGTCCCAATTGTTTAGTTCACCCCTAGTCACCTCTCATCCAGTTGGTAATTGTTCAGTAACCACTTAGGATTTGGATGTATAAGGTTGTATAAATGTAAATAAATAGTTAATTACCTGCCCATAGCATAGCAGGACCTGCGGGTCACATGGTCAGGTGAACTCTATGGTATTTCTGCTTGAGGACCTTTGGAGGTCCCTGTGACGTAGTTAATCCCATCACACGGTGTAACAGTGAATGACTGATGTTCGGACCAAACGGATTAGCCCCGCCCCCTGCCCATATAAGGGAGCGGCGGCCATGTTCTCGCTCTCTTGTTCCTGTGCAAGCAAGCAAGAAGCATCTGCGCTGCTGAGATCAGTGAGTCTAGGCCTGAACCTTGCGGCGATGGCCGATAACTTCTAAATTCTGAGTGTATCGATCCCCACGCACTCTGCAGGATCACCGGACCTTATCTATCCCCTAAATCCGGGCGGATCTGCAATAACTACCCTAAATTCAGAGACTTTTAATATCATTCAAGGTCCACAACAATTGTCAGTCATTGAGATATATAGAGACTGTTTGCCTGAGACTGTCATTGTTCATTGGATGTACTGCAAGCACTTAAGTAAAGTTTGTTCAAGTACCTTGTGGACCTTCAGTCACTTTATTACATGCACCTATCATTTCTGGGAAGGGCGGCGATAGGCCGGAGAATTACCTCACCCCTCAGCCTGGCGTCACGAACTATAGGGTTGACATTAACCCCTTATCTACTACAACATCCCAACTAGCCTACACCCCCCCAAGGCTTACCACACATACATAGATTTACTGCCATTCTGATTCCTTATCCTCTCTGATATGATTCCTACATTTCTTATGATGCCTCTGGGTTTGCAGATAGTGGGGATGGAGTCTCACTGGACACCAGAGCCACAGTCAGTGCAATCACTTGATCAGTGTATGGACTCGCCTCTTAGGGCAGACGTAAGCGAGGTATATGGAGATGGAAAAGGAGGGTGAGACTGATAGGGGAAAGATCTGAGCTGCCAGGAGAGTTATCGCGTGGTTCATAGGAAGTGAGGTGACACAGGGCACATCACTGCCTGTGACCTTAAGCATTGTAATTTAGTGGTTGTTAGACTGGTGGTCACATGACCAGCCACAGCACTGAAATGCATGGATGCAGCAGAGCTGGGAGGAAACAGATGGCACTACTGAAATGCTGGTGGTGAGTGTGCATTATATGGGCAAAAACAAACTTGGAGTGCTTCTTTAAGATGGCTTCAGTCAGGATCTGATCTGTCAGTTTATCATTGATTTTGGCAAACAGGATAGCCTCGTAAAATATTCCACCCAACAACGAACTAATCACTGCTGTATCCCATTAATGTCAGTGCAATTTATTAGAATGCATGACCTCTCCATTTTGATAACAAGCACCTTGTTGGAAATGTAGGAGATCTCCTAGAACAGTGGTCTCCAACCTGCGGACCGCCAAATGTTGCAAAACTATAACTCCCAGCATGCCCGGACAGCCGTTGGCTGTCCGGGCATGCTGGGAGTTGTAGTTTTGCAACATCTGGAGGTCCGCAGGTTGGAGACCACTATCTTAGAAACTCAATACAGAAATATAAGTTGTATACAGCAAAACTAGTTTGAGGGTATGACCCCAGAATAGTAAATCACTGTATGAGAGAACCCACTGTAACTTTTTTAAAACCTCTGCCGTAATGTACCAGGAGGGGATTCCCTGGAAAGCATAACAGAGAAGCTGGGGGGTCCTGGATGTCCGCACCCTGCCGATAAGCTTATGATGGCTTATCCTGTGGATAGGTCGTCACTGTATTTTTTTCCTGGAAAACTCTCTAAATGGGCAGTTATTTAAAATAATTTTTGCTATTTGATACAGCTGGTAAAATAAAGATTTATAATTCACTCCCTGTATTAAAAATAAATAAATAAATAAATATATATAATTTCTTCTCCTGCTGGACTGGCAGGAGACCAAACTCAGGAAGTGCGATCTGGCCATAGGCATACATACACAGTCAGAGAGCGAATACTATTCACTGCCTATGGCCAGACTGCACTTCCTGAGTTTGGTCTCCTGCCAGTCCAGCAAGAGACCAAAGTCTTTGCTTTTGAGCAGACTCAATACATTCTGGACCAGAAGGGAGGAAAGTGACCTAAAAAGAGAAAGTGACATAAAATTTTTTTACAGGGAGTAAATGACAAATCTTATTTATTTTGCCTGTTGTATCCTATGCAAAAAAAATATTTTAATGACCGTGCCCATTTACAGGTTCTTACATACATTAGCTGAATTGGGACTGAAACTAGAGATGAGCGAACTTACAGTAAATTCGATTTGTCACGAACTTCTCGGCTCGGCAGTTGATGACTTTTCCTGCATAAATGAGTTCAGCTTTCAGGTGCTCCCGTGGGCTGGAAAAGGTGGATACAGTCCTAGGAGACTCTTTCCTAGGACTGTATCCATCTTTTCCAGCCCACCGGAGCACCTGAAAGCTGAACTAATTTATGCAGGATCAGTCATCAACTGCCGAGCCGAGAAGTTCGTGACAAATCAAATTTACTGTAAGTTCGCCCCCCCCCAGGCTTCGAAAAGCAAGCTGTAAAGATTTTGATTCAATGACTACTAGAAATCTTGCAAACCATGTACTGTATATTAGACACAGTGAAGGAAAAATGTATTTGATCCCCTACTGATTGCTCTATAATTTTAATAGTAGCTTTATTTAAAAAATGAGAGAAAGAAAAATAAATAAAAATCCCGAAAAATGCATTTCAAATAAGTTATGAATTGATTTGCATTTTACTCAGTAAAATATGTATTTGATCCTCTATCAATCACCAAGATTTCTGGCTCCCAGGTGTCTTTTATACAGGTAACAAGCTGAGATTAGGAGCACTCTGTTAAAGGAGTGCTCCTAATCTCAGCTTGTTACCTGTATAAAAGACTCCCCTCTGTCCACCGAAGTAATCAATCAGATTTCAAACTCTTCATCATGGCCAAGACTAGAGATGAGCGAACTTACAGTAAATTTGATTCGTCACGAACTTCTCGGCTCGGCAGTTGATGACTTTTCCTGCGTAAATTAGTTCAGCCTTCGGGTGCTCCGGTCGGCTGGAAAAGGTGGATACAGTCCTAGGAAAGAGTCTCCTAGGAATGTATCCACCTTTTCCAGCCCACGGGAGCACCTGAAAGCTGAACTAATTTAAGCAGGATAAGTCATCAACCGCCGAGCCGAGAAGTTCGTGACGAATCGAATTTACTGTAAGTTCGCTCATCTCTAGCCAAGACCATAGAGCTGTCCAAGGATGTCAGGGACAAGATTGTAGACCTACCCGAGACTGGAATGGGCTACAAGACCATCGCCAAGCAGCTTGGTGAGAAGTTTACAACAGTCAGTGTGATTATTCACAAATGGAAGAAACACAAAATAACTCCATCTCCCTCGGTCAGAGGCTCCATGTAAAATCTCTCTTTGTGGAGTTACAATTATCAGGAGAACAATGAGGAATCGGCCCAGAACTACATGGGAGGTCAATGATCTCAGGACAGCTGGGACCACAGTCGCCAAGAAAACAATTGGTAACATACTACAACGTGAAGGACTGAAATCCTGCAGCGCACACAAGATCTGCATCCTCAAGAAAGCTCATGTACAGGCCCTTCTGAAGTCTGCCAATGAACATCTGAATGATTTAGGAGAGAACTGAGTAACATAGTTTTGGTCATATGAGACTAATATCAAGCTCCTTAGCATCAATTCAACTGCTGGAATGCTTCCTATGACTCCAAAAATACCATCCCCCCCCCCCACTGTCAAAAATGGCGGGGCAAACATTATGCTTTGGGGTTGTATTCTGCTAAGTCAGTGGTCTCCAACCTGTGGACGTCCAGTTGTTGCAAAACTACAACTCCTAGCATGCCCGGACAGCCAACAGCTGTCCGGGCATGCTGGGAGTTGTAGTTTTGCAACAGCTGGAGGTCTGCAGGTGTGAGACCACTGCTGTACGCTGTATCCCTATGCCCGGGCTGCAAAAGATAAAACATAAAAATAAAATAAACTTTAACTTACCTACGTCGGCCTCACGCTGTTCCTGGGGACTGGAACGTCGGACAGTCGTCCGCCTATCACTGGCCGCAGCCCCGGCCAGTGATAGGTTAAACGCACTGTCATGTAAGAAGCCGGCCAGAGCTCCTTACATGACAGTAGGCTCAGCCTATCACTGGCCGGGGCGGGACATCGCTGCGGCCAGTGATAGGCTGACGGCTGTCCGACGTTCCAGTCCCCAAGAACAGCGTGAGGCCGACGTAGGTAGGTTAAAGTTTATTTTGTTTATCCTTTGCAGCCCGGGCATAGGGATACAGCGTACAGCAGTGGTCTCCAACCTGCGGACCTCCAGATGTTGCAAAACTACAACTCCCAGCATGCCCGGACAGCCGTAGGCTGTCCGGGCATGCTGGGAGTTGTAGTTTTGCAACATCTGGAGGTCCACAGGTTGGAGACCACTGTGCTAAGTGAACAGGACAACTTTACCGCATCAAAGGGACGGTAAATGGAACCAAGTAGTGTCAAATCTAGGATTAGAACATCTCTCCCTCAGCCAGGGCATTAAAAATGGGTCATGGGTGGGTATTTCAGCGTGAGAGTGGCCCAAAACACATGGCCAGGGCAACAAAAGAGTCACTCAAGAAGAAGCACATTAAAGGGGTTATCCAGGAAAAAACTTTTTATATATCAACTGGCTCCAGAAAGTTAAACAGATTTGTAAATTACTTCTATTAAAAAAATCTTAATCCTTTCAGTACTTATGAGCTTCTGAAGTTAAGGTTGTTCTTTTCTGTCTAAGTGCTCTCTGATGACACGTCTCTCGGGAACCGCCCAGTTTAGAAGCAAATCCCCATAGCAAACTTCTTCTAAACTGGGCGGTTCCCGAGGCACGTGTCATCAGAGAGCACTTAGACAGAAAAGAACAACCTTAACTTCAGAAGCTCATAAGTACTGAAAGGATTAAGATTTTTTAATAGAAGTAATTTACAAATCTGTTTAACTTTCTGGAGCCAGTTGATATATAAAAAAAAAAGTTTTCCACCGTAGTACCCCTTTAACTTCCATTATTAATAAAAAAAAATGTTAAAGGGGTACTCAGGCCCTAAGACATCTTATCCCCTATCCTTTGATCGCGGGGACCCCGCAATCTCTCATGCAGCCCCCACCTGTCTCAGCTGCATGGAGCGACAATAGCTCCGTTGTCTGAAGACTCACGAACATGGGGCCGGAGTATTGTGATGTCACAACTCCGCCCCCTTGTGACCATTCCCCGCCCCCTCAATGCAATCCTGTAATAGTGAATATAAGCAATGATTCCTGTTCTATCACAGCTCAGTGATCGTGGGGGTGGAGTGCCCCTCAGGAAGATCGATAGACTCTTCAACTACATGTATTCTACTGCACCTCTTCCTAGAATGGAGACGTCTCGTGCTGTACCACTGGTAAGCCCACCACTTCACTCCTAGGCACATCATACTTACAAGTGCCAACATTTCATATCTGGGCGAGAAAATAGAGGACGGATGTTTTTAGAAGCTGGATGAACTTGTTAGGCTATGTTCACCTAGTGTCATGGCTTCTGCTTATAATGGAAGCCATTTTGCTTTTGCTCAACCCTTATGGTTCCAATTTGCGACTGATTGACCCCATTGACTTATCAAAGGTGTCTGTTGAGTTGATGGCAAGAATAGCGGTGCATGCCAGGAACTTCTTGCCATTAAAGGGGTAATCCACTGGCCAACATTCAGCTCCGAACGCTGTGTGCACGCACTGCAGGGGTCGGCCACGCCCCTTCGTGACATCAGGTCACGCCTCCTCAATGCAAGTCTATGGGAGGGGGCGTGACGGCCACCACGCCCCTCCCATAGACTTGCATTGAGGGGGTGTGGCCAGGCATCACGAGGGTGTGTGGCCGACCCCCACAGAGCGCACACAGCATTTGGAGCTAAATGTTCTGAACGCTGGCCAGTGGAGTACCCCCTTTAGAAGTGATGGAACCTCCATTATAAATGTGGAACGGCTGTGTGAACAAAGCGTTATTGTCATGGTCATTTTCATCAATGCTGTAATGATAAAAATAAAAAAGCTAATTTTTGATGTTGCTAGTTTACCATCATGGTCAGGTAATACATTTTAGTAAGGAAAAAAAAAAAAAATCCAAAATAAAAAGTTTTTTTTAGGGTAGATTGTGTATGAAGCAGGGCAGGAGGTGTTTGGGGAAAATACTGCATAAATGCAACACATAGGGAAGAACAAGGAATAAATACACTTCTTAGTTTCCCATAGAAGCCTTTCCTAAATTACCTAGACCTGCTTCTTTTAGCCCTTTTTGGCACAAGTACGGGGAGATTGATCAAAACCTGTGCAGAGGAAAAGTTAACCAGTTGCCCATAGCAACCATTTAGCTTGCTTTTACTTTTTAGAGGCCTTTATAAAAAATAAATAAAAAATCTGGTTGCTATTGGCAGCTGCACTGCTCCTCTGCACAGGTTTTTAATAAATCTCCCTTCGTGCTGGGCGATATGACCAATATCACGGTATTTTCGTGCTGGGCGATATCACGGTATTTTTCTAAAGTATCACGGTATTTCACTGTATTTTTTTTTTTTTTTTTTTTTTTTACATTGAGGTGGCGTAGCGGAACTAAATGGGAATGGGATCTGAACACTGGGGCAGTGGAGTACCCTTTTAAATAGATGTAACAAACAACCCTACAGCCTCCAGCTGTTGCAAAACTACAACTCCCAGCATGTTGGACTATATAGTAGTGTATAGTATAGGTCAGTGTTTCCCAACTAGGGGTGCCTCCAGCTGTTGCAAAACTACTACTCCCAGCATGCCCGGACAGCCGTTGGCTGTCCGGGCATGCTGGGAGTTTTAGTTTTGCAACAGCTGGAGGGCCTACTGTAGGTATAGTATATTATACAGACCCCTGTCCATCCCAGAACCCTGACTTACCTTCCCAGTTGCTGCAGGGACCGTCCGGGGAGGGTGGTCTGGGCCATCCATCCTTCCTGTAGTGTCCGGCGGCATTCCGGGTGGAGGGTGAACCGGTCCGGGCTGTCCTTCTTCTCCAGAGGTCCTCTTCTCCACTCTGGGCAGGCTCCGGCCTAGTAATGCTGCATAGACGCCACTGTGCAGCGACGCACCTGACGTCACGGCGTAGCGGCGTCTATGCAGCATTACTAGGCCGGAGCCTGCCCAGAGTGGAGAAGAGGACCCCCGGAGAAGAAGGACAGCCCGGACCGGTTCACCCTCCACCCGGAATGCCGCCGGACACTACAGGAAGGATGGATGGCCCGGACCACCCCCATTACGGGTAAGTTTAATTTTTTTTATTGACTCGGAGGGTGGGGGAGGGGCCCGACCGGTATAGCGGTATGGGCAAAAATCCATACCGTGGGAGAAAAAAAAAAAACTGTATCCGGTTCATACCGGTATACCGCCCTGCACTAATCTATATTAGATATAATTTACTTTGCAGACATAAGAACACTTCCTGCACTGGTACATATGTACAGCAATGTAAATGCACGAGCAGGAGTAATCTTGGTTCACCCCTTTTAAATATTACAAATTGAAATATCCCTATAAACATTATCGATAAAGTTTTCAATAAATATTTGTTGCAATATAGTAACATAGTTCATAAGGATGAAAAAAAAAAAGTCCAAGTTCAACCTATAACCCCAATGAGTCCCTACTGAGTTGATATAGATCTAGAATCCATAACCTGTGATGTTGTTATTCTCCAAAAATGCATCCAGACCCCTTTTTTAAGGGTGCGTTCCCGCACGGCATATACGCAGCTTATTTCACGCTACGCAAAATTTATGGCAGCAGCGGCTAATATGCTGCGTATTCCTCGCTCACTATACACACAAGGCTTTGCGGCAGCCCTGTGTAGTGAATTTTGGAGGCGGGGCCACGCAGTCACACCGGCACATGGCCCCGCCTCCAAAACTCACTACACACATAGCGCCGGAAAGCCCTGTGTGTATAGTGAGCGAGGAATACGCAGCATATTTCCTGCTGCTGCCGTAAATTTTGCGCAGCGTGAAATACGCTGCGTATACGCCGTGTGGGAACGCACCCTAAGAGTTCATTCACCACGACTACCTCCTTTTGGCAGAGACAGACATTATTAAATTAACAAAACAGAAACATAAAAATACATTTATCACTAGAACAGTAAAACATTGACAAAAGTGTATTTATGTGCTGAAGCGGTATTTTTAAAACAAAATCTATAAGAAAGTGTCACAAAGGTACAAAACCACTTTTACAATATACCTGTATAGGCAGACAGCCCCTTTTAACCCTGTGTGCGTGTGTGTGTATATGTATGTATGTGTATGTATATGTATGTATGTATATATATATATATATATATATATATATATATATATATATATGATGCACACTAAATAATTAACACTTATCATCTTCTTCCTTCTCCCGTGGGGTAAACAGGCCGGGTTCGGCTATGGTTTGCCCATATCCAGACTCTACGCGCGGTACTTTCAAGGAGATCTGAAGTTATATTCTTTGGAAGGCTATGGAACGGACGCGGTCATTTATATCAAGGTATGGCCAGACATGAAGGTTTTTAAGTTAATACATTTGGATCACATGGAAGGAACAATAGACCTTTGGCTAATTTTGCAGTTTTTTAAAAATTGTTCATAGTTTTTATTCATTTGTCATCATAGTATGTAGGTCCCAATATGGGAAGTCATGTAATAGTTAAAGGGGTTGTTCAGGAAAGCCCAATGGTTAAAGGGATACTCCGCTGCTCAGCGTTTGGAACAAGCCGGCATCGGGAGCTCGTGACGCCATAGCCCCGCCCCCTCATGATGTCACATCCCGCCCCCTCAATGCAAGTCTATGGGAGGGGGTGTGACATCCATCACACCCCCTCCCATATACTTTGAGGGGGCGGGGCTACGACGTCACGAGTTCCCGAGTACCCCTTTAACCCTGTACCCCTTTAACCCACTCCATTGTTCTTCCAGTGACGTCCCACTTTGCTCAGTGATTGGCTGAGCATGGATGATGGAGTACATTTGTACCCCCGTTCTTGGGATCATGGGGTCCCCGTGGTTGAATCCCCACCGATCCATTAGTTATCCCCTTGGAATAGGGGATGACTATTGAAATTGATCAAGACATATTTGCTGCTACGTATTTTCTTACCCATTGAAGTCAATGGGCAGCAAAGTACAGCACATGTGGGCCCCCACCCTTAAATTTTAACTGGGCATATTCAGGTAACATTTAAGCATAAGCACGTGTGTTCAAATAGTTTATCCAGAGATAAAAAAAAAAAAAAAACATAGCTGCTTTCTTCCAAAAACAGCGCCACTCTTATCCTCATTTTGTGTGTGGTATTGCAGCTCAGTTCTACTCGGTTGTTTTCGAGTAGTGTTTTGGGTAGAGTCTATGATGTCTCCCGTACACTGCGCACGAGGAGACCATGCTCCCCTGAATCTCTATGCATGTACGACCTTATTGAAGAGTGTAAGCTGTAAATTTAAGGAGCCATCCAGGCTATTAGTTAGTGGCCTATCTTCCAGATAAGCGATGAATGTTCGATCGGCCAGGATCAAAGGCCATCACCCCTTCCTATTAGCTGTTTGAAGGGCCTCCTTTCCTCTCCATTGGCTTCTGATTGCAGATACTGATCTGTCTCACTTTAGCTGTTTTATTTGGGGAGAGTGTGGATGGGGTTACAGAAGAGGAAACGCATTTTTCTCTGGTAAGATATATTACCAATTTTTGTGTATTCGCTTTTACTAATTAATTAGTGGAAGGTTAGTGACTGTTTCATATCCCAAACTCCTCTCTTTTCCGTCTGCAGCTGTAAATAACCTATTTTCCTCTCTCTATCCAGGCTTTATCTTCCGAATCAATAGAGAGGCTCCCGGTGTATAATAAATCTGCATGGAAACATTATAAAACCAACCACGAAGCTGACGATTGGTGTGTGCCGAGCAGCGAGCCTAAGGACATGACCACGTTCCGCAGCAGCTGAACAGCTTTAGGTGTCGGCACATACTGGCCCTGGCTTGTCACTCACAGTTTTATTGTCCGGTTTGCACCTTTTCTATATAATTCAGTGGGTATAAACTGTGCATTCTGTGATGAAATGTAATGTACAAGCTTAACCCCTTGCCTCCTATAGCCAGTTATACATAGGAAAAACACATAGGCCTGTCACACTGTGCAGATTACTATCGCTTCAGGGAACAGGGAAATCTATTACTTCATGTAGAACAATGTAACTTGGTAAAATGTGTGTGTATGTATGTAGGACGCAGCGGCATATAAGACTCACCCAACAGTGATCTTCAACTTGCAGACCTCCAGATGTTGCAAAACTACAACTCCCAGCATGCCCGGACAGCCAACGGCTGTCCGGGCATGCTGGGAGTTGTAGTTTTGCAACATCTGGAAGTCTGCAGGTTGTAGACCACTGGATAGGAGGTTATACTCACCTGTCCCCGCCGCTCCGGACCCGTCACCGCCGCCCTGGATGTTGCTCCATCGCTGTCGCCACGTCCCCGGGGTGTTCCCGACGCTCCGGACGTCTTCTTCCCCGGGATCCACGCTCGCCGTCACCGTCATCACATCGCTAAGCACGCCGCTCCTATTGGATGACGGGACGGCGTGCGCGGCGATGTGATGACGTCAAAGGAGAGCGCCGGCCATGCAGGGGATCCCGGCACGGAGCAGACACCGAGGAGGCAGGTAAGGTCCCTCCCGGTGTCCTGTAAGCTGTTCGGGACGCCGCGATTTCACTGCGGCGGTCCCGAACAGCCCGACTGAGCAGCCGGGTTACTGTCACTTTCACTTCAGACGCGGCGGTCAGCTTTGATCGCCGCGTCTGAAGGGTTAGTGCAGGGCATCACCGCGATCGGTGATGTCCTGTATTAGCCGCTGGTCCCGGCCGTTGATGGCCACAGGGACCTCCGTGATAGGGGTGTATTCGCCGTATAAGACGCACCAACTTTCCCCCCCAGAAAAATTGCGTCATATATGACAAAAAATACGGTATGTGTGTGTGTGTGTGTATGTATGTATATATGTGTATGTGTGTGTGTGTATATATATGTGTGTATATATATATATATATATATATATATATATATATATATATATATATATATATATATATATATATATATAATATACACACACACAATCTCATGTCTCATAAGCTGATCAGTAGGGTAAAAGCTGATTATTGTTAGGCAGTGCCAGACTGTGACTGATATTAAAGAGCATTTCTCCTAATATAATTTATTAACAAAAAGCAGATTCAGGAAAGAATAGCTGTTTCAAAAGCAGCGCCACACCTGTCCTTAGGTTGTGTGTGGTATTACATCTCTGCTCCTTTCACTTTAATGAAGCTGAGCTGCAATACCACACAGAAACTATGTATTCAGGTGGCGCTGCTATAGTTTTTCTTTCTAATCCCTTCAAGGAGTTACCCTATATATTTTAACTTGTTATTTTATTTGAGGTGAAATGCTCGTTCATGAATACCAGCACTTCAGATGGAAGCAGTTTGCTAATACTGTATAACCAATCCTCCGATTTCTCTTCCCCTTTTTATTATGTATATTTTTGTGTGCTGTGAGGCTAAGCGTATCCTTGGCAATACCTTTTTTATGGGCGACAATGCTGGATTTTAGGGGTCATGTAGTCCCCCCCCCCCCCCCCCAATAGTTTTACCTTCTAGACTTGTTCTTGACAGTCAGAGGTTTTCCTAAATATCAAAAGATTTTGGAATGGACCACTTTTCCTCAAAAAAGATGTTTGTGCAATTTTGTATATATTTTATGAAACTTCAAGACGCTTGTATCAAGACAAGAATTATTTATTATTGAGCAAAGGAAAACTCCATATTTGTGTTGGACAAGGTGAGACTGGCTCCACAGTGTAGCAAGAAAAAATTATTAAAAAGTCAAAACCCGAGGGTTTACACTGTTAAAGGGGTACTCCACTGTTTTTTTTTGTAAATCAACTGGTGCCAGAATTTTACAGTAAACAGATTTGTAAATTACTTCTATTTAAAATTTTTTATTCTGTCTGACCACAGTGCTCTCTGCTGACACCTCTGTCCATTGTAGGAACTGTCCAGAGTAGGAGCAAATTCCCATAGCAAACCTATCCTGCTCTGGACAGTTCCTGACATGGACAGAGGTGTCAGACCACAGTGCTCTCTGCTGACAGAAAGGAAATACACAAAGAAAAGAACTTCCTGTGGAGCATACAGCAGCTGATAAGTACTGAAAGGATTATTTGTTTAAAGGGGTATCCAAAGGATAGGGGATAAGATGTCAGATCGCCGGGGTCCCGCTGCTGGGGACCCCGGAGATCGCTGCTGCAGCACCCCGCTATCATTACTGCACAGAGCGAGTTCGCTCTGCACGTAATGACGGGCAATACAGGGTCCGGAGCATCGTTACGTCACGGCTCCGCCCCTCGTGACGTCACTGCCCGCCCCCATCAATACAAGTTTATGGGAAGGGGCGTGGCGGTCATCACGCCCCCTGCCATAGACTTGCATTAAGGGGACGGGCCGTGATGTCATGAAGGGCGGAGCAATGACGTCACGCTGCTTCGGGCCCTGTATCGCACCGTCATTACGCACAGAGCGAACTCGCTCTGTGCAGTAATGATGGCGGGGTGCCGCAGCGGCAATCCCTGGGGTCCCCAGCAGCGGGACCGCGGCGATCTAACATCTTATCCCCTATCCTTTGGATAGGAGATAAGATGCCAGGGGCGGAGTACCCCTTTAACTTTCTGGCACCAGTTGATTTAAAATAAATAAATAAAAAAATGTTTGTCAGTGGAGTACCCCTTTAAGAGTAGCACAGGGGTGCTTAGAGTTTGCGTATATTCACATGGCGGAATTTCTGCCTCAAATTAAAGCCCATTGACCTCTATGGGATTCCGCGCTCCCATTCACATTTCAAAATTTCAGCTTGCGGAATGGGAAGTATGAATGGGAGTGTGGGATCCCATAGAGGTCGATGGGCTTTAATTTGAGGGGAAATTCCACCGTGTGAATAGACCTTTTAGGATGCATTCACATCACATTTTTTACGTATACGGTTTCCAATGTGAAGACTGTGTATGTAACCGTATGAAAAAAAACGTATTAAGTGAAATCACATAAACCCGCAACTAGATGTATCTGGTTGTGTTCGCTTTTGGTCTTGTATGTTTGGCTGTCCAGGCCATGCTGGGAGTTGTCGTTTTGCAACCACTGGAGGCCCCCTGGTTGGGAAACACTATATATCAGTGGTCTTCAACCTGCGGACCTCCAGATGTTGCAAAACTACAACTCCCAGCATGCCCGGACAGCCGTTGGCTGTCCGGGCATGCTGGGAGTTGTCGTTTTTGCAACAGCTGGAGGCACCCTGATTGGGAAACGCTGCCCTAAACCCTGGGGCAGATTGTTAGAATTGGACTGCGTACAATGAACTAATAAACCCATTAACTTTGTCTTTGTAAACAAAAGTTTAGGCTGAAGCTCCGGCTCCATAGTGTAGATGTCGAAATCAATAAACTATCAAATGTAGGCGTCCACATGACTGAGCTGCTTCATGGTTTGGGGGGCACTTATATCTTTTATTTAATAAATTGGACATTGGATACCCCATTGCCCAACGTTTCTATTTTAGTTTTTTTTTGTTAATTCTAGAGATGAGCGAATTTACAGTAAATTTGATTCGTCACGAACTTCTCGGCTCGGCAGTTGATGTCTTATCCTGCATAAATTAGTTCAGCTTTCCGGTGCTCCCGTGGGCTGGAAAAGGTGGATACAGTCCTAGGAGACTGTATCCACCTTTTCCAGCCCACCGGAGCACCTGAAAGCTGAACTAATTTATGCAGGATAAGTCATCAACTGCCGAGCCGAGAAGTTCGTGACGAATCGAATTTACTGTAAATTCGCTCATCTCTAGTTAATTTGAGAACAATCACTGTATTGCTTTACTCCCCTGCAGGTTGGGTTTATAATCTTTTGCCTTTAAACATATACAGATTTATTTTCTTTTTTATGAGGTTTCGTTTTGTGCCTTTTTACTTTGATTTGGCCCTTTCTTTGGGTTTGTTATTCAGACAGTGAGAATCGGCCTTGTTTTAATCTGTATTCTAGCACTTTTTGGTTGTGCCTTTTTTATTTTATTTTTGAGCCTTTTGCTGGCTTATGTAGACCATAGATTTACCTGTTTTAAGGGGCTTTTTAAAAAAGAAAGTGACATTTTACCAGCTACTCTGTAGTATTGAGCCTGTTCACACAAGAGCAAATAGAAGTGAACTGAATCACTATAGAACAGTGGTCTTCAACCTGCGGACCTCCAGATGTTGCAAAACTACAACTCCCAGCATGCCCGGACAGCCGTTGGCTGTCCGGGCATGCTGGGAGTTGTAGTTTTGCAACATCTGGAGGTCCGCAGGTTGAAAGACACTGCTATTGAAGGTAAAAAATTTTTTTTAAAAAGTGTTTGATATTGTGGGTTTGGTTGCATTAGTGTGCGCTCCTAGAGCTGGTTCTATGGCATATGTACAGTATTGCATATAGGGGGTTATATATGCACTTTTTAATTTTTTGTTTATTTTTCCCCAATTCAATGTCAAAAATATTGTACAATTTTATACAATGCACTTCTGATTGCTGTACTGAAATACTGCAACAGCAAGAAACGCCATTAAGACACTGTTCACACTAACAGTTTAAAGTGACTGCCCCCTATTGAGTCCAGTTTTGTTTTTAACTATATAGGTTCTAAACTAAGGGAACATGTCATCTCTTTCATACAGGGAAAAACTTTTTTTTTATATATCAACTGATTCCAGAAAGTTAAACAGATTTGTAAATTACTTCTATTAAAAAAATCTTAATCCTTTCAGTACTTATGTTCTTTTCTGTCTATGTGCTCTCTGATGACACGTGTCTCGGGAAACGCCCAGTTTAGAAGCAAATCCCCATAGCAAACGTCTTCTAAACTGGGCGGTTCCCGAGACACGTGTCATCAGAGATTACTTAGAAAGAAAAGAACAACCTAAACTTCAGAAGCTCATAAGTACTGAAAGGATTAAGATTTTTTAATAGAAGTAATTTACAAATCTGTTTAACTTTCTGGAGCCAGTTGATATATATAAAAAAATTTTTTTTCCTGGATAACCCCTTTAAAACACAAGTCACTGGATGGTCCCTGGAGGCTTTACCCCCCCGAAACCTTGATTGATAGATCTCCTCTTGTTTGGGTACAAAGTTATCAAGACTAGTGGGGTGCGGGGAAGCTACAGGTGACCAACCTATGGGAGCAATGACAGGTTCCCTTCAAATCATAGGGTAGGTGATAATTGTGTGATGGCTACTTATCACTGCAAGAACAGGGCAGTCTGTCTGAGCCCTATAGGAATAAAAAAAAAAAATACATATGTATTATTATTTTTTTTAATCAACTGGTGCCAGAAAGTGAAACCAATTTGTAAATTACTTTTTATTTAAAAATCTTAATCCTTCCAGTACTTATCACCTGCTGTATACTACAGAGGAAGTTCTTTTCTTTTTTAATCTCTTTTCTGTCTGACCACAGTGCTCTCTGCTGACACCTCTGTCCATGTCAAGAACTGTTCAGAGCAGGAATAATTCCCCAAAGCAAACCTATCCTGCTCTGGACGGTTCCTGACATGGACAGACGTGTCAGCAGAGAGCACTGTGGTCAGACTGAATTTTATTTTTTCAAAAGAAAAGAACTTCCGCTGTAGTATACAGCAACTGATAAGTACTGGAAGGATTAAGATTTTTAAATAGAAATCATTTACATGTCTGCTGTTAACTTTCTGGCACCAGTTGATTAAAAATTTTTTTTTCCACCAGAGTACCCCTTTTAAGGACCCAATAAGGGGCTGGTGTGAACTGGGCCTAACCAGTCTGTTGCACAGCTAGTCCATGTAACCTAGACTGCTATCAGACATGTTGGTGAAGATTTGATGCTGATTGTCGTTTCTATTATCACTTTTAGGGTACGTTCACACGAGCGGATGTACAGCATATTTTACGCTACGGATCCGCTGGTGAAGGCCCCGCTCTATGCTGTCTTTACATGTACCTGCTGGTAGCGGCAATACACCGCGACGAGCGGACACA
Organism: Hyla sarda; assembly: GCF_029499605.1. Taxonomy (NCBI): domain Eukaryota; kingdom Metazoa; phylum Chordata; class Amphibia; order Anura; family Hylidae; genus Hyla; species Hyla sarda. The sequence continues at coordinate 54,719,363 of NC_079196.1, forward strand.
CTGCAGAGATGTGCGCGGCGTACTCGCACATCGCGGCCACTCTCCCTGCTCTGAGGTAGGCAGAGAGCTCCCGCGATGTGCGAGTATACGGCGACTCGCAGTGTGTCTAGTGTCAGTGTGCTATGAGCAGGCACATGTAAAGACAGCATAGAGCGGGGCCTTCACCAGCGGATCCGTAGCGAAATATGCTGCGAAAAACCGCTCGTGTGAACGAACTCTTGAATAGAATTGTATCACAGATCCGTGTGTGATTTCAGGGCCGCTCACATCTGCATCCTGTCACATCCACCTTTATTTGTAGATGACGAATTATTGCAACTTAAAAATAATTATCATTAAATTTGGATTCTGAGATCAGTTGTATTTGTCTGAATTTTATTCCAGTAAATATATTTGTCTGTCTACACACATATGATATACTTCTCTCTAATGACCTGTAGCTCATCGGGCAAAAAACTAGCCCTCAAACAGCTCTGTTCACTGAAGGAAAACATTTAATGGCTGGCAGCACGTGACAGCACAACAATAAAGGATTTTTTTTTAAATAAACAAGCTGCACTAAAAATGAGATCCTTCCCCTTCTGAGTCCTGTTGCAGTTTCCCCAGTGTTCTGTCAGCAGCACAACGATGGGGTAAACTTTATCTCTGTTAACTTGCAGGACATAGGAATAATTTTAATGATTAACCAATCAACATAAGACAAGAGTCTCCCCAAGAGGATATAAGGCCCCCAAATAACACCCCCAAATAACACCAACCCCTTGAGGTTTTTTTTCCCTGTCCTGTGAGCAGGACTAGGTATATTCCCTAACCTACCTGTGTCTTTCACGTCGACATCCATGGGACTGTCAGGATCCTGTCTGGCAGTGGCATGCTCTACACCAGTGTTTCCCAACCAGGGTGCCTCCAGGTGTTGCAAAACTACAACTCCCAGCATGCCTGGACAGCCTTCGGCTGTCCAGGCATACTGGGAGTTGTAGTTTTGCAACACCTGGAGGCAGCCTGGTTGGGAAACACTGTTCTACACCATAATTGCTCCATGTGACCTCCTCTTCCAGCCTCAAGGTACAGACTATCGTCTCCAGTGCCAATGGATGAAGATTGTAGAATTATAAAAGAAAATCCTTATTGCCTTCCTCCTCAGAAGATGATGTTGAAGATACCGGGACATTTGTTTTTTTTTAGTTCAGGCAGGCTGGGAGTTGTAGATTTGCAACACATGAAGGTTCATTTGGAGACCTAGGCTCTATAGGAAGCCCATACAAAAAGCAGGGAGTACAGACAAACTCAATGAGGGACATTTATCAAAGTCAGTGTAGGTTCAGTGATGTGGAGGGCTTGTGATAAATATGGGCTTAGTGTACTTTATTTTTATTTTTCTTCAGAACACTACTATGAATGACCCCCTTCTCTGCAACTTTTTTGGAACCTCTGTCTACAGCCAGTTTTGTAAGCCAGGTCTGGGCTGGTGTAGGTTTGTGGTGTAAGATGCTATGCGACAATTATGTGCTGTACAAGCCTTGATAAATGTCTCTTAAAGGGGTATTCCAGGAAAAAAAAATTTTTTATATATCAACTGGCTCCGGAAAGCCTTCCAATAGTTATTAGCTTCTGAAGTCGAGTTGCTGTTTTCTGTCTAACTGCTTTCTGATGACTCACGTCCCGGGAGCTGTCCAGCTCCTATCGGGATATTCTCCCATCATGCACAGCTCCCGGGATGTGACATCATCATTGAGCAGTTAGAGAGAAAACTTCAGAAGCTAATAACTATTGGAAGGATTAAGATTTTTTAATAGAAGTAATTTACAAATCTGTTTAACTTTCCAGAGCCAGTTGATATATATAAAACAAGTTTTTGCCTGGAATACCCCTTTAACTCCTTAAGGACCCAGCCCATTTTCACCTTAAGGACCCGGCCATTTTTTGCACATCTGACCACTGTCACTTTAAGCATTAATAACTCTGGAATGCTTTTACTTTTCATTCTGATTCCGAGATTGTTTTTTCGGGACACATTCTACTTTATGTTGGTGGTAACATTTCGTCGATACTTGCATCATTTCTTGGTGACAAATTCCAAAATTTGATGAAAAATTTGAAAATGTTTTTTTTTTTATTTTTTTTACTTTAGAAACTCTTTGCTTATAAAAAAAATAGACATCCCAAATAAATTATATATTGATTCACATATACAATATGTCTACTTTATGTTGGCATCATACAGGAGATATCTTTATATTATTATATTATATACAATATATTATGTTTGCATCATAAAGTTGACATGTTTTTACTTTTGGAAGACACCAGAGGGCGTCAGAGTTCAGCAGGAATTTTCCAATTTTTCACAAAATGTACAAAATCCGAATCTTTCAGGGACCAGTTCAGTTTTGAAGTGGATTTGAAGGGCCTTCATATTAGAAATACCCCATAAATGACCCCATAAATGATGTTCAGTAAGTGTTAACCCTTTAGGTGTTTCACAGGAATGGCAGCAAAGTGATGGATAAAATTCTAAATCTTCATTTTTTACACTCGCATGTTCTTGTAGACCCAGTTTTTGAATTTTTACAAGGGGTAAAAAGAGAGACATCACCCTAAAATTTGTAACCCAATTTATCTTGAGTAAGGAAATACCTTACATGTGTATGTAAAGTGCTCCGTGGGTGCAGTAGAGGGCTCAGAAGGGAAGGAGCGACAGTGGGATTTTGGAGCATGAGTTTTTCTGAAATGGTTTTTGGGGGGCATGTCACATTTAGGAAGCCGCTATGGTGCCAGAAAAGCAAAAAAAAAAAAACACAAAGCATACTATTTTGGAAACTTCACCCCTCAGGGAACGTAACAAGGGGTACAGTGAGCCTTAACACCCCACAGGGGTTTGACGACTTTTCATTAAAGTTGGATGTGTAAATGAATTTGACTAAGATGCTGATATTTACCAAAATGTAAAATTTTTTACAAGGGGTAATAGGAGAAAACGTCCCCCAAAATTTGCAACCTCATCTCTTCTGAGTATGGAAATACCCCATGTGTGGACATCAAGTGCTCTGCTGGTGCACTACAATGCTCAGAAGAGAAGGAGCGCCATTGAGCTTTAGGAGAGAGAATTTGATTGGAATACAAGTCAGGGGCCTTGTGCATTTACAAAGCCCCCCGTGGTGCCAGAACAGTGGATCCCCCCCCCCACATGTGACCCCATTTTGGAAACTACACCCCTCAAAGAACTTAAGGGGTACAGTGAGCATTTACATTCCACTGGCATTTGACAGATCTTTGGAACAGTGGGCTGATCAAATGAAAAATTTAATTTTTCATTTTCACAGACCACTGTTCCAAAAATCTGTCAGACACCTGTGGGGCGTAAATGCTCACTGTACCGATTATTACATTACATGAGGGATGTAGTTTCCAAAATGGGGTCACATGTGGGTGGGGTCCATTGTTCTGGCACTATGGGGGCTTTGTCCGAAATTGAAGGCCACGTGTGTTTACAAATTCGCTCTCCAAAATCCCAATGTTGCTCCTTCTCTTCTGAGCATTGTAGTTCGCTCGCAGAGCACTTTACATCCACAAATGGGGTATATTCTTACTCAGAAGAAAAAGGGTTGCAAATTTTGGGGGGCTTTTTCCCCCCTAACTTCCCTTGAGAAAATGAAAAATTTTGGGTAACCCCAGCATTTGTTTAATTTTATTTTTTTTTGTTCCCATTCAACTTTAACGAAAATTTGTCAAACACCTGTGGGGTGTTAAGGCTCACTATACCCCTTGTCACGTTCCATGAGGGGTGTAGTTTTTCAAAATCGGGTCACATGTGGGTATTTTATTTTTTTTTGCGTTTATGTCAGAACCGCTGTAAAATCAGCCACCCCTGTGCAAATCACCAATTTAGGCCTCAAATGTACATGGTGCGCTCTCACTCCTGAGCCTTGTTGTGCACCCGCAGAACATTTTACGCCCACATATGGGGTATTTCCGTACTCGAAGAGATTGCGTTACAAATTTTGGGGGTCTTTTCCTTTTACCTCTTGTGAAAATGAAGAGTATGGGGCAACACCAGCATGTTAGTGTAAATTTTTAAAAAACATTTTTTACACTAACTTTTCCTTTTCATAAGGGGTAAAAAGAGAAAAAGCCCCCAAAATTTGTAGTGCAATTTCTCCCGAGTATGGAGATACCCCATATGTGGCCCTAAACTGTTTCCTTGAAATACGAAAGGGCTCCAAAGTGAGAGCGCCATGTGCATTTGAGGACTAAATTACTTATTGCATAGGGGTGGACATAGGGGTATTCTACGCCAGTGATTCCTAAACAGGGTGCCTCCAGCTGTTGCTAAACTCCCAGCATGCCTGGACAGTCAGTGGCTGTCTGGAAATGCTGAGAGTTGTTGTTTTGCAACAGCTGGAGGCTCAGTTTTGGAAACACTGACGTATTTTCATTTTTATTGGGGGGGGGGGGGCAGTGTAAGGGGGTATGTGCAGGAACTAGAGATGAGCGAACTTACAGTAAATTCGATTCGTCACGAACTTCTCTGCTCGGCAGTTGATAACTTATCCTGCATAAATTAGTTCAGCTTTCAAGTGCTCCCGTGGGCTGGAAAAGGTGGATACAGTCCTAGGAGACTTTCCTAGGACTGTATCCACCTTTTCCAGCCCACTGGAGCACCTGAAAGCTGAACTAATTTATGCAGGATAAGTCATCAACTGCTGAGTCGAGAAGTTCGTGACGAATTGAATTTACTGTAAGTTCGCTCATCTCTAGCAGGAACCACAAGTGTAGTCAAAGGCCTATAACATTTGTCTTACCAATAATTGGCTGACTAGACCATAAACTTTGTTATGGCCACTTATTAGCTGAGAAAACAAATCAGATTTTTCAGATGTGTTATTAGCCTCATGCAGGAATGTTGCCAAATAATGGCTTGCAACCACACATTTTTTTCCCCTCATGCACACTACAGAAATACAGAACTGACTATCTTCCCCTTTTCCGGGAACTTTGTGCGCTTTTAGAGAAGTGGCGGTCACAATAAATCTCCTTTTTTGGTCGTATTACGGTGGTTAAAATGACGATTCTTCCGAAACTACTCAATTTTTTCGAGAATTTGCCTACCCCCGTACCACTATCGGCCCTTCACTCTTTTCAATCAGCTATTTTTCATTTCATCTGGGACGATAAGAGACATAGTTTGCCAATGTCCGTTATGATGGCTAGTCGGGCGGTTCCTGACAAAGCAAAATACTACTGGGCTGCTCACCTACGCCATCTAGCGACCTGGTCCTCGTACCATGCATACAGCCGCTGGATGGAGCTGGAGAAGCTTTGGCTGGCTCCTATTGACCCTAATACTCTTTGGTCCTCTCCGGCATCTACTCTCTCTCCCTCTCTCAATTCCCTCCCGCTTCCCCTTCCTCTATCAGTCAGACTTCCCCCCCTGGTCAGTCTTCTGCTATAGTGTGGGAATGGGGATCTCGGGACTTTTCTGCTGGGCTGACGTAGTGGACCCCTTATCCCGTTCCCTCCTGTCTTTTGACCAGTTGATAGCTCGTTGGGACCTCCCCTCGTCTGAGCGCTTTCACTATCTGCAATTGCAGCATTATATGTCTTCCACGACTGGCTCCGCTGTGGTCTTTCTACCTACAGGCTTTGAAAGGTTATGCCGTGGTGGGCCTCAGATGAGGGGCCTTCTCTCCGATATTTATTCCTTACTTCTCCAACCCCTTAACGGCGACCCTCCGTCGCACAGTGATATGGGCCATTATGAAGGATGTTCTGAATACTACCATTACCTTAACTCAGTGGCCTGTTATATGGGAGAGGGCTTCAAAATCTTCAATTTGTACTGCATATAAGGAAACCCAGTATAAACTGATTATGGGCTGGTATCAAACTCCGGAGTCATTGAATAGACTGACCCCTGACATCCCTCCTCAATGCTGGCGTTGTGGGGTGGGGCTGGGTACAGTGTTTCATATTTTCTGGTCCTGTCCTCTCCTAATAGATTACTGGAAAATAGTGCAGCGTTTAATATCTGATGCCCTGGGTATTTTGGTCCCTCTGGACCCCCTGATTTACCTTCTCCACCTCTCTCCTCCTACTCTAAGAAGCCATTTAAGCTTTTCATGCATATAGCCTTGGCCGCTAAAACTCTTGTTGCTTAGTGTTGGAAGAGGACCCTTCCTCCCTCTGAATGTGACCTATTAACCCGTATAAGTGAGATCCGCTCCTTGGAATTCCTCACGGCCTCTTTAAATAATTCTATCCCCTCCTTTCTCTCTGTTTGGCAACCTTGGGACCGCTTCTCCCATAGTCAACCACCTTGATGCCTCTGCCTCATTCTTTCTCTTTTCCTCCATCCCTCCCCCCCCTCCTCTCTTCTTCTCGTAGTTTGTCTTGTGGTCCATTTTTGTTCCCCTGTCCCTCCCTCCTTAGTGTCTGTGGCTCTCTGAGTCCACCGCTTGTATAAGTGGATAAACGAACTTATGCTTCTTCATTTATCTTTACGGTTAATGTTACGGTCTTTTGTTCTATTAGCACCCCAGTATCGGAGGCCTTTATTCTCATGTATATGGTGTTATCTGGCTACAGTGATCATCCCTATTGTTTATTTTCTTCTCCATAACATGCTATTATTGGGTCTCGACCCTTTATGATGTTATTTGTATGTTCTTTTTCTTTTATTTGGATTTATATCTGAACATTTTTTTAATAAGTTACAGTTGAAAAAAAATACAGAACTGAATTTTGTGCAGCATCCACTGTCAGAATTGATAAAGTGTCTGTATCAGTGTTTCATGGTGGTCTCACAATTCCTATGTGCTCTTTGCCCAAAGGTTTATTTTTAGCAGCATTCAAAATGAGTAGTCTCAAGTCTTTCCCAGGTTGCAGTGCGGCCCGAGACATTATAATCACTAGTCAGGTGTTCAATGGGAGCCTGTCTGTATTTCAATGTGTGGAGTGACAGCTTGGTGAAAGGAAGATCATTCTCCACAGGGCTTCAGGGAATTGTAGTTTCAAGCACAGCACGCATAAAAGGGAGCCTAGCTTTGCTTTAATGGGTGGAGTGACTGATGTGTAGGAGGGAGAAAAGTGACCTCACACTTACAATGTATTCTGGGACTTGTAGTTGAAGTGAGGGAACTCCAACAGGAAATGGCCATTTCACAAAAAAAAAAAAAAAAACACAGAGTTATGGTGGACAATATTTAGCCCCAAGACACTGATCCTTCCTAAGCATGTCCATTACTGTCTGGGTCTGGCAGGTAAGTACTAAAGCCACCTATGATAGATAAACCCTTTTAAGGCCCATCTCAGTGACTGCAAAGCAGTTGCGGGAGGAATTATGCTAAAAGAACACTACTTCTGTAGTGTGCACTGTGCAGCAGAATCCCATTAAATGGGGTACTCCGGTGGAAAACTTATTTTTTTTAAATCAACTGGTGCCAGATTTGTAAATTACTTCTATTAAAAAATCTTAATCCTTCCAGTACTTATTAGCGTCTGTATACTACAGAGGAAGTTCTTTATTTTTTTGGATTTCTTTTCTGCCACGACCACAGTGCTCTCTGCTGACACCTCTGTCCATGCCAGGAACTATCCAGAGCAGCATATGTTTTCTATGGGGATTTTCTCCTGCTCTGGATAGTTCCTGACATCAACAGAGGTGTCAGCAGAGAGCACTGTGGTCGTGGCAGAAAAGAAATCCAAAAAGAAAAGAATTTCCTCTGTAGTATACAGCCGCTAATAAGTACAGGAAGGATTAAGATTTTTAATACAAGTAATTTACAAATCTGTAACTTTCTGGCATCAGTTGATTTAAAAAAAAAAATATAAAAAAAGTTTGCCACTGGAGTACCCCTTTAAGATAAATTACTTTTAGAATCATTTTGAGTGGCATGGGCCCTACATGTTCACTTCATAGGTCACAAGGCATCGTCAGAAGTCAGACACAAACCCGAAATTGCAGAAAATGGGCAGTTTTATTATATAAAACACTTTCTTTTTACAAAAAATGTTCTAGTGTCTCATGATTTTCATTAAAGAGCTACGTTTAGTGGAAAGTTTAGCGCACAAGTTGGTCCACATATAGTAGAGAAGTGTAAAAAGCACAGAAATAACAGTACAGTCATGTAGTGGTGAGGAAAATCCATTTGTACTTATAAAAATGCAGCTACTGTACAATAATATATATATAGGGACATCGTCTAAACAAATGAAGAGGAGAACACAGGGATGCATCGCTGCCTACATCATTTATACTGGAAGAAAGTTCAGAAATTCTCTAAAAAAAAAAAAAATTTATTCATTTACATACAAGTGATTCAAATTTTTTTTTTCATACTGTCCCTTTAAAAAGGTTCGTGTCACTCATTGTCTGTCTGACAAATAAATAGACCAGCGTTTCCCAACCAGGGTGCCTCCAGCGGTTGCAAATCTACAACTCCCAGCATGCCCGGACAGCCGTTGGCTGTCCGAGCATGCTGGGAGTTGTAGATTTGCCACTGCTGGAGGCACCCTGGTTGGGAAACACTCAAATCGATGTTTCCAGCTAACTAAAAAACAAACAGGAAAAAAAAAAACAGCAGTGATGAAGCGAAAGCATTGCAAAGATAAACAGAAAAGGAAGAACCATAACAACCATCAGGTCGCCGCTTCAATTTTCCAAAGGGTCAGTGAAAAATAATCTGATGGGTGGGATGGGAGGCACAGTTTAAGTGGTGCTGTGTTGCCAAGTATTAGTGGTGCTGTGCTGCCCCCTTTTGGCCTACATAGCAATTAATGGGCCAGTCAACAAGGTCAAATAGGTATTGTCAATGTAGTGCCAGACTGAAGATGACCGCTCCGTCTATTGTTAAGTGGCCATGCTGGTTAACTGCAATTAAAGGGGTTGTCCCATGAAAGAAAACCTGTGTGCCGGCTGTCAAAAAGTATAGTAAAGAAACTTACTAATATACTGCGGAGATCTTCCATGATCTGGCTTGTAGCTGTGACATAACGTCACACTTTCTGAAAGCACAGATCCTGTCCCGGCTCTCTTTCTGTCTTTTGAGGACCTGAACATTGATGTGAAGAGGGGAGCTCATAATACTGCTAATTAGATTTTAATAAAGTAGGAATCCTTTTTCAGTCACAATAGTTCCCCTCAGAACAGGCTTCCTGGTGCCTTAAAATCTAAACAGCAGTAATATAAGCTCCCCTCTTCACAGCACCGGTCTAGTCCTGAGGAGGGGGGGACAAGAGCTTTCAGAGTGTGTTGGAACGTCACAGCTACAATGGAAAGTAAAGCTGATATGGTGAGATCTCTGCACTATGGATAGTAAAATTATATTAGTAAGTTGCTTTATTATACTTTTTGACATCCTTCAATGGGCACTGCCAAAATAAGTAGTGGCACGACAAGTTTAAACGCCCCGTGCAATCTCATAACCTGAGAATTGCTCAAAGACTGACGCGATCAGTAGTCTAAATGCCGAAAGTCCAATACATTCCAAATCCTGATCGTATAGGTCTTGGGCTACGAGATCGCACGGGGAGTTTAAACATATCCTGCCACGGCTCATCATGACCGCTACACCTTAAAGGTGTTATCCAGGAATTGAAATACATAGCATATTTGTTTCAAAAACCCCTCCCGGTCTGTCTCCAGGTTGTGTGTATTACAACTTGGCTCCATTCACTTCAAATGGAACTGAGCTGCAGAAGCACACCCAACCTGGAGACAGACAGGGAGCGGTTTTTGAAAGAAACAAGCTGTTTTTCGATTACTGGAGAACCCCTTTAAGGCTTATATGAGTCTTCATACTATGGAGCCATTTTTTTTTTTCCTGTTGAATTCAAACAGACTCTAAAAGAAAATAAGGCATATGACGGTACAGCTGGGCCCCCAGGAACCATACTAAAGCGCCATCCAACTTGGAGGTTACATTCTGTAGTACCATAATATGCTTGTATGTATGAGGCCTTCATCCCATATAAACCTTAATGTGGAATCATCCCGCGGACATGGCAGACCCTCTTAACCTACACTAACAACTGCATATTAGTTAAACCTCACATACAGCATTTTACTACCACTCTCACTAGACAGTACAAAAATATATTTGTGTATCAAGCTTTTATTAAAGTATACAAAACCTGTTCTCCAGTATAAAACCGCTACCACAGAACTCATACAGTCTCTCAAGCCGCAGACACACTGTTAGTTGGGTGTAATGGGGAATGAGTAAAGCACTGTTTTTCCAACCAGGGTGCCTCCAGCTGTTGCAAAACTACAACTCCCAGCATGCCCGGACAGCCTTCGGCTGTCCGGGCATGCTGGGAGTTATAGTTTCGCAACAGCTGGAGGCACCCTGGTTGGGAAACACTTTAGTAAAGTAAGGTTTTATTCTGTTCTCTGTATGATCCTGTCCTGGTATTAGGGCCGTTTAGAATCCCTACTTACAGAAGTGGATAAATACTGAATGGAAAAAGGATGGGTTTAGAAATTCTGCAGCAGTAGTGCTGGTCCGTATCAGTTAAGGTGCATCCATATTCCCTACAGGCCTCTTGTATCATGCGTTACAACAGTGTTCCCCAACCTGAGGCTCTCCAGTTGTTGCAAAACTACAACTCCCAGTATGCCATGACAGCATGCTGGGAATTGTAACTGTGCAACAGCTATAGAGCCACAGGTTTGGGATGGCTGTATTACATGTTAACTGATATGTAGTGACTGGATCAACAGCGTGCCAGCCATATCCATTAAAGGGGTACTCCGGTGGAAAGATGGATGCGCTGTAGGTTGGGTGGAGAAATTGTGCACCTATCTACCTGAATGACACTTCTACAGATCACCGCTTTGTATTCTGCTGTCTTTGTGGGTCCATAGACAACTAAACACAGTACTTATTACCATCCCCTCCTGAGTGGTAGTTATCCACTATACGGCTCACTATATTGTATCGCATAGTAATTAATTCCTATCACAGTTGATAGAAGCTCTGGATGTTAAAGGGGTACTCCGGTGGAAAACTTTATTTATTTATTTATTTTTTTAAATGAACTGGTGCCAGAAAGGTAAAGAGATTTGTAAATTAATTATATTAAAAAATCTTTTCCCTTCCAGTACTTATTAGCAGCTGTATGCTACAGAAGAAATTATTTTTAAATTTCTTTTTCGTCTTGTCCACAGTGCTCTCTGCTGACACCTCTGTCCGTCTCAGGAACTGTCCAGAGCAGGAGAGGTTTGCTATGGGGATTTTCTCCTGCTCTGGACAGTTCCTGATACGGGCATCAGGTGTCAGCAGAGAGCACTGTGGACAAGACGAATAAGAAATTCAAAAATATCTGAATTTCCTCTGTAGCATACAGCCGCTAATAGGTATTGGAAGTGTAAATATTTTTTAATAGTAGTAATTTACAAATCTGTTTAACTTTCTGGCACCAGTTGATTTAAAAAAATAAATTAATAAAGTTTTCCACCGGAGTACCCCTTTAACATCCAGAGCTTCTATCAACTGTGAGAGGAATTAATTACTATGCGATACAATATAGTGAGCCGTATAGTGGATAACTACCACTCAGGAGGGGATGGTAATAAGTACTGTGTTTAGTTGTCTATGGACCCACAAAGACAGCAGAATACAAAGCGGTGATCTGTAGAAGTGTCATTCAGGTAGATAGGTGCACAATTTCTCCACCCAACATACAGCGCATCCATCTTTCAAACATGGGAATGTCCACCAAGTCATTTTAGGTTCAACATTGTGTCCTTGACTATAGATCAGCAAATTTACAATAAGTTCACATTGGGCAGTAAAGGATTTGTTTTGTCTATTTAAAAAAAAAAAAAAAAAAAAAAAAAGGTGTTCCGCTTGCATGGTAAAGTCCGGTATGACATTGAGGTCTCCTAGGACTGTTATCATACTTCCGATTGCACGGAAAAGTCCAGTATGGACACTGAGGTCTCCTAGGACTGTATCCATCGGATCTCAGACTTTTCTGTGTAATCGGAACACTTTTAGGGCGGCACTGCTTTTTTTTTTTTTTTTTCCCCAGACAAAGCAAATCAATTGCTGATCTGAGAAGTTCAGATTGATGTGACCTTACTGTAAAATTCACTCACCTCTCCGTGAATGGTCACTGTCACTTTAAAAAAAAAAAAAAAAACTTGACATGTTGTAGAGACATGTCAAAAGTTTTGATCAGCCAGGGTCTGAGTGTTCAGACCGCGACCGATAGCCAGAACTAGCTGGAAGAAGGGCGTGCTAAGTGAGACGAACTTACAATGTAAGTCTATGGGATTGTATCAGTCAGCTGCTCTGACTATCTTCTACCTACCTTTATCTGGTGGGTTGGGCTTACTGTACACTGTTCTATCCCTAAAATTTAAGTACAGTAACCCCCCCCCTCCGACCTACGATGGCCCCGACATACGATCATTTCAACATATGATGGCCTCTCAGAGACCATCGCATGTTGAAGGCAGCATCAACATACGATGCTTTTGTATGTCGGGGCCGTCGCATAAACGGCTATCGGGCAGCGCAGACTGCTTCAGCTGCCATCGGATAGCAATTTACGGTGCCCTGTGTGGTCCGCTGACGATCACTTACCTGTCCTCGGGGCTCCGGCACATCCTCTTCGTGATCCCCTGCATCGTCGGCGCTCTCCATCGTCGTCATCACGTCGCTGCGCACGCCGTCCCGTCATCCAATAGGAGCGGCTTGCGTAGCAACGTGATGGCGGCGACGGAGAGCGAGGATGCCGGGGGAGCAGAGGCCTTGCTGGAGCGTGGGGGACACCTCGGGGACAGCGATGGACAGCGACATCCAGGGCAGCGGTGACGGTCCGGAGCGGCGGGGACAGGTGAGTATAACTTCCAATACCAGTGGTCTTCAACCTGCGGACCTCAAGATGTTGCAAAACTACAACTCCCAGCATGCCCGGACAGCCGTTGGCTGTCCGGGCATGCTGGATGTTGTAGTTTTGCAACATCTGGAGGTCTGCAGGTTGGAGACCACTGTCCTATACTTTACATTGCACAGATCCCTCAACATACAATGGTTTCAACAAATGATGCTCCGTTTGGAACGGATTACCATCGTATGTTGAGGGACCACTGTATAACCAACATGCTGTAATGTCTCCTGTGCCAGATCTATTTAGATAAAGAAAAGAAAAAAAAGAAAAAAAAAGAAAAAAAAATGGTGGTCGAGGCTGGGCATCCAATAAGGAAAAAGTGGCCAACGTGAAGGGGACATTTTTGGGAATAATTGGAAATATGAAGAATTTGTGCGTAAAGGATAAGAAGAAAAGGAAATCATTTCTAAGAAATTCCAGGAAGAATATACACAAGTGGTTATAAAGGAAGCAAAAAATTATTTTACAAGAGATCCTTGTTTACATGGTTATCAGTGGTCGTACGCCTCAGATTCTCTCATCATCTATATAGCAGATCCGCCCCCCTCTCCCCTGCAGCTAACTGAGGCCTTTCCTGGTCACGTATATTACAATAAGGCTCATATCACTGAACATCAATGGCTGAAGAACACTCCAATGACATTCATGGCGCCAACTACAGACATTCCAGTCAGTCTTGTAACCACAGGAGATATAAGAACATGTATTATGGACAGCAATGCAGACAAGTCTGTGTCCCGGTTGACATACAAGGTGTATATATATATATATATATATATATATATATATATATATATATATATATATATATTAATTAAAGTGGTTGTTTCAGGGAAAGGAGAAAATAAAGATTATCTCTAAAATATCCACATCCTCAGACACTTAAAAATTACAAGTTCGAGAAATCAGTACAAATATAGTATCTATTCTTTTTTTTTCTTCTTTTTTTTAAATAAAAATGCTAGATAAAAATCACGATCCTCGGGTGACGCGCCAGAAGACGACCCTATGAGCAGTTAGATGATCTACTTATGTTAAAGATCTGCTAATTGTACAGATATATACATATACAACATGTGGATTGAAAAAGAATTGCGTTGTAGTATCTTAGCAGCTTGATTCTACAGTGGCGACCACTTTACCGCCGCTGCCGCCGCTGCCACCACTCCTCCTCTGACCTTCTTTCTTTGAACCTTTTTCCTTTTGTTTTTCCAGTTTCTCTTGTGCTTTTTTAATTTCCTTGATTTTCTTCTTGATCGTGGCTCGGTCTGTCTGGCTCGAGACACCCAGTGCCTTTAAAAGTAAAAGAAACCATGAATAATATGAAGTATCTGGAACACCTCTATACATGGCTTGATAAAACGGCTACAGTTTCTTGAAAAGAATGTACGGCGCTGGGACTGAGCTGCAGTACCTGAGAAAGACCATGTATGAGGAGTGGCACTATGTCAGGACAAAATAAGAAAAAAAAAAGGACTACTTTCTATGCAGGTCAGTGGAGAGAGACAGGAGAAGTGAGCTGTGGTAAACTAGGGAGTTATTAAGGGCCAGACTGCATTGTATTGCTGTAAAATACAGCTGCTTCCTGGTCAAATGAAAACATTGGTGCTTGGCTTAAAGGGGTACTCCGCTGCTCAGCGTTTGGAAGAAAAACGGTTCTGAACGCTGGAGCTGGAAGCTTGTGATGTCATAGCCCCGCCCCCTCATGACGTCACGCCCTAACCCCCTTAATGCAAGTCTATGGCAGGGGGTGGCCGCCACGCCCCCTCCCAGACTTGTATTGACGGGGGCGGGTCGTGACATCACGAGGGGCGGAGCCGTGACGTAACGATGCTCCGGCCCCTGTATTGCCCGTCATTACGTGCAGAGCGATCTCGCTCTGTACAGTAATGATAGAGGGGTGCTGCAGCAGCGATCCCCGGGGTCCCCAGCAGCGGGACCCCGGCGATCTGACATCTTATCTCCTATCCTTTGGATAGGGGATAAGATGTCTAGGGGCAGAGTACCCCTTTAAGGCTATGTTCACACAGTAGAATGTCCTAGTGGAATGCAGCAAAAAAAAAAGAAAAGAAAAATTCAGTTAGGAAATTCTGCTACATGAAGTTACCGATGTGGTGTATGGAATTTCTGCCTCCTATTCACATGGCAGATTTGCCGTTGCAGAAATTCTGCATTCCAGATTCCGCAAAAAAAAGAATAAACATATCAATTCTTTTTGTGGAATTCTGCGGCAGAGTCCCAGAGAAGTCAATGGGACTCTGAATTCCGTCCGGGATCTATGTGTCGAGTGCAAGAAATTCTGCATTAATTCAGCACAAAGTCCACACGGAAGCTGCAAAACTGCACAGAATCTGCTGCCGACAGAATGAAATCTGAGCGGAAACTGAGTCTGATGAGGAAATCAGAAGTTTCTGAGCTCTGTATCCTGTATCAGAAGAATGGAGCTACAACCACTTCGGAATGTTTGATCTATTTATATTAAAATGAATTAAATAAATACATTAAATAAATTAACTAAATTAAATTAAATAAATACATAACATTAAATAAATAAATACGTAAATACATAAATAAAACAAATACATAAAATAGATAAATAAATACAAAAATAAATGGAATACAACAGTTCACACGTAACAAATCTGCTGTGACATTTCCATAGTGGAAGATCTGCAAACGGATTATGTTGCTACCCATTGAAGTCGAAAGCTAGCAACACAATCCCCTAGCGTATTTTCTGCGGCAGAGTTCCGTAGTGGAAATTGCGCCAATTGGAATTTCAGCTGCAAGCTGAAAGTACCCTAAAATACTCTTCATCAGAACCTGGTCACATAAAAAACACACATCAGGCCGCTGTGGACTAGACATTGTGCCTAAAAAAAAAAATCTTGCTGTTCCCTGAGCAATGAGAATTTACATGGACAACACATGGAATTCCCAGAAGCCTTAGGCTGGGTTCACACTAAGATTTTCAAATACGGTAACCGTATACGGTTTTCAGCAAAAAAAAACGTATCCGACCGTATCTGAAACCGTATGCATAGAGAATGCATTGTAAACCGTATTCCAAATGTTGTGTACGGTTGCATCCGTTTAGCCACGGATACGGTTTTGCCGATTTTTCAACCGTAGGCAAAAACGCTGTCGACCACGTTTTTTGCCTCCGGTAGGAAAACCGTATGCGAACCGTATGCGTTTATTTTTTTAACATTGTTGTCTATGAGAACCGTACACAGAATTTCAGAATACGGTTGCACACGGTTTTTCTAATCTGTTTTTGGAGTTGACACATGCGCAGAAGGAATTTCAATAGAACAACAGTAACTTTATTAAATTGCTTGAAAACTAATTCCAACAATATAGCAAAACCGTTGGCAAAAACGGATGCAAACGGATAGAACCGTACATACGTTTTGGAACCGTATACGGGGAAAAAACGTATTTTGAGTCATACGGTTGCATACGGTTTTTGCCATACGTTTTTTTAGCGGAAAACCGTATATGGTAACCGTATTTGAAAAACGTAGTGTGAACCCAGCCTTAGCTGTGATTTCCCACTACTAATAACATTAGCATTTATTTACCTGCATTTTACAAATGGTATGAGGGTGTAATGTGCCTCCTTGAGGCAGTGTTTCCGAACCAGGGTGTCTCCAGCAGTTGCTAAACTACAACTCCCAGCATGCCCGGACAGCCGAAGGCTGTCCTGGCATGCTGGGAGTTGTAGTTTTGCAACAGCTGGAGGTATCTTGGTTGGGAAACACTGACTTACAGGATAGCTGCCTCCAATAGGTGGCAGTAGAGTGCTAGCTTTCTTCCTTCTGGGGGCTGCTTTGCTTTGCTTGCAGGTGACTGCATATTTCTATTTTACCAGCAGATGGCACCCTTTCACAGACACTAAATTAAACACTAGATGAAGGATATATAGAGAAATTGTATAACTAATAATTGATAAAATATTTCACACTGTTTTGTTGCTATTTATTTTTATTGCTAAGAAACTCGCAGTCAGGTCACATTTTATGAAAATAAGACATCCAGCTGGCTGACCGCGCCGCATAACCCTGCTGGCCAGAGGAGTCATTAACCCTTACCTTCAATCGATCACTGTCCAGAAGCATTAACTGCTGACCATTTACATTCTTGGCTGTGAACTCCTCGATGTATTGCTCCATGTTCATTCCCATTAACCAGTGACACACTTGTTGGGTGCTCCAGTCAGATACCGGCCGGCTATGCCATTGGTTTTGTTTCCCGGTCGGGGTGATGTCATCGTCTAAAGCCTGCAAAGGGAGAAACACTTAGTAACGCTGCTTAAGATCCAGGCTGCTGGTGGTCTGCTGGGTATAGGTATCTGGATGCACTCCAGGGCTAAAAAGTACTAACTGGTGGGAAAGAAAAAAAAAAACATAAAAAGTCCCAATATTCTGGCAGTGAAAGGTCTAATTTCTGTATGATGCAGTCAATGCCTGGCCCGGATCCTAGTGTTCTATCTGCTTGAACTTATTTGGTAATTCTGCCTCCTGTCTTCATAGCGAAGTCCTGATAATCCTGCAGACTGTTCTGCGACACCACTACATTCTACTAAACACAGCAAGTATGTCACAAAAAGACATAAATGCACAAAAAGATATAAATGCAGAATGTTTCCTGTGTCGATCGCCCACAATTGCTTTATCAGCTAATAGTTTGACCACCATGGATACAGATCTTTATACACACGGGTATATGTTCACACTACGTAATTCTCGGAATTAGGTGCTGTGAACATAAACATCAGTGTGAATGGGTTTCCGCGAGACCCGTTCACACTGCGGAATTTCAGCAGCGTACAATTCCGCCTCTGAAATTGTTCCGCGCAAAGAAAGAACATGTTCATTCTTTGCGCGGAAATCCGCAAACACTGCATAGCTGTCAATGGTGACGGCTAGAGATGAGCGAACTTACAGTTAATTCGATTCGTCACGAACTTCTCGGCTTGGCAGTTGATGACTTATCCTGCGTAAATTAGTTCAGCCTTCAAGTGCTCCGGTGGGCTGGAAAAGGTGGATACATTCCTAGGAAAGAGTCTCCTAGGACTGTATCCACCTTTTCCAGCCCACCGGAGCACCTGAAAGCTTTACTAATTTATGCAGGAAAAGTCATCAACTGTCGAGCCGAGAAGTTCGTGACGAATCAAATTTACTGTGAGTTCGCTCATCTCTAGTGACGGCGCAGTGCCGTGCGGTCCTATCGCCGAAGTATTGCGGCGGCGGCCGCCAGAATGGAATCTCCGCTTGCAGAATTCTGTGAGTGGACATTCCGTTCATTATCCGTAGTGTGAACATACCCTAAAGAAAAAGTGACTCTATTTACACAAAAATGCTAGAAAAAAAATAATCATTTGAAAAAACCGCATCAAAACATCTACACTTGTAAGGGAAGGGGCTTCCCTTTAAAAGGGTACTCCGGTAGAAAACAATTCCTTTTAAATCAACTCATGCCAGAAAGTTAAAACAGATTTGTAAATTACTTCTATTTAAAAATCTTAATCCTTCCAGTACTTAGCAGCTGCTGTATACTACAGAGAAAGTTCTTTTCTTTTTGAATTTCTTTTCTGCCTGACCACAGTGCTCTCTGCTGACACCCGTATCAGGAACTGTCCAGAGTAGGAGCAAATCCCCATAGCAAACCTGTCTTGTTCTGGACAGTTCCTGACACAGACAGAGGTGTCAGCAGAGAGAACTGTGGCCAGACAGAAAATAAATTCAAAAAGAAAATAACTTTGTAGTAAACAGCAGCTGATAAGTACTGGATGAATTAAGATTTTTTTAATAGAAGTAAATTATAAATCGTACAAAAAAGAAGGTTGCAGCAGCACTCTTGGAGGCTCTTAGCGCACTTTTTGATCAAATCGTCTTCTCCATCCACCACGCGGAGGTGGCCTCTTGTCGGATGGGTTGTGTTTTTGCTGTGCAAGTCAGGTGGAGTGGCACCCTCTCTAGCCGTGCACCCCTCCCTGTTTCACAGGAGGTTTTTAAATTGATAGTGGATCCAGCAGGTCACCCAGTCAGAGGCCATATGCCCAGCACAGGTGAGTGGATTACTTCAGGGTCCCAGCTTGTCAGGGTCCCACCCGAAATGAGGCCACCTCCGCGTGGTGGATGTGGGGGGGGGACACATTTTGATCAAAAAGTGCACCAAGAGCCTCCATTTTTTGACCAAGAGTGCTGCTGCAACCTTCTTTTTTGTATACTTTGTATTTGTCACAGCAGTGTGCACCCGTGTATTAGGTAGTTGTGATGGCTATTTTTCTTTTTCGTGTTTTCACTAATTTACAAATCTGTTGATTTAAAATAAATAGTTTTCCACCGGAGTACCCCTTTAGAGGCCACGTATTCCAAATATCGAGACCCCCACCAATTGCTAGAATGAAGAGGCAGAAGTGTGTAGCTGACTGCTGTGCCCCTTTTGTCTCAGCGTATAACATTTATAAAGTTTTGATAATTTGGGAACACTTAAAACATGTGCCCTGTGCAGCCAAGTATAACTACGTTCACCTATTGCTTGTGAGTCTTTGAAAGGACATTTTTCACATGTCCATCACTGGTGTACGGTCTCTCCACTTGCCATCCATTTGCCATGATGCTCATGAAATACCTTTAGAGTGCATTCACACCACTTTTTTTTTTGCAATTCGACTGCTGGATCCAGCGGGGAAATTTAAAAACCGACCTCTGCTGTATACCCGCTGGACACCCACCGCATCCCATTTGAATGAACGGGATGGAGTCAAATAGTGACTCCGGTTGGCTCATTTTTTTTTTAACCGTATCAGTTTTATTGCTGGACTAAAAACCATGGTAGACCCCGGTTTTCAGTCCGGCAACAAGACTGGACTGCTGGGATGGTACAGCATCATAAGGGTCTATTCACACGGCAGAATTTCCGCTTGCAGAATTCTACCTCAAATTAAAGCCCATAGACTTCTATGGGATTCCGCACTCCCATTCCCACTTCTGAATTTCCGCTTGCGGAAATTCAGAAGTGGGAATGGGAGTGCGGAATCCCATAGAAGTCTATGGGCTTTAATTTGAGGCAGAATTCCACAAGTGGAAATTCTTCAATGTGAATAGACCCTAAGTCTTTGGCACGTCCTGTGCGCTCATTCATGCGCCTCTGCACTGACCATTACAGTCGTGTACAGGCTCTTTTAGCTACTAGATCAGCACTTGTATCAGGGAGCAGTCTACCATCTCAATTGACCGTAGGTCATATGAGTGAACAGTCCTACAAGACTTTTTACACCACACAGTATTTACTTGGTTGTTTACATCCTTACAAGGATTCTATATACAGTACAAGGGCCAGGTTTGAACACATTCACCTTCCTGGTACCCCCGCCGATAAGCAATTTGAGGGGCCTATTCCCTCTTATGGGCACAGCTCCATACATTTGGTAGGGACTGTAACAATTCTAGCTCATTCTATTTGAACATGAAGTGCTGCAATACCAGCAACAGCTGCTGCAATGACCCAGTGTTAAAACATGGCTTAGTACACTGAGGTGTTCCATGCCTACTACTCTTCTTTATATAACCTTTCACCCCGTACTGACGCGGGCTCTCGGTCGGACTCTTTCCCCCTCTCTAGTCTCCCTCGGATTCCTACGGACATGATGGAGACTTTAGAGGCCCCGTTCTCATCTTCCCAACTTCAGGAGGTTATTAAATCCTGTCCAGGAGGAAGGAGTCCGGGCCCCAATGGCTTTACCGCTGCATTTTATAAATCTTTTGGCGAACGTTTAGCTCCACTGATGCTTGGGGCTTTTAATGCTGTCTCTCCTGAGGCTCCCTTCGCCCCCCAAACTACTTTGGCGCATGTCGCAGTCCTCCCTAAGCCGGGTAAAGACCCGCAAGTCTGTGCTAGTTACAGACCCATTTCTTTACTGAATGTGGATCTGAAGATCTTTTCCAAATTAATTGCTCTTCGCTTAGGTCCTCTCCTGCCAGACCTGATTCACCCTGATCAGGCGGGCTTTGTCCCGGGGAGGGAGGCTCGCGACAATACCTTAAAGACCCTAGACATTATCCACCATGCTAAAACCCGGGCGATTCCACTCATGATTCTCTCCTTGGATGCCGAAAAGGCCTTTGACCGTATATCTTGGTCCTCTTTAATGCAAACTTTATCCACTATCGTTCTTGGTCCTATTCTTACTTCCAAAATTCTCTCCCTTTATCAGACCCCTTCGGCACGCCTTAAAATTAATGGTACCCTGTCTAAGCCCTTCACCATACATAACGGTACTATACAGGGTTGTCCCCTGTTCCCGCTGTTATATGTCTTGGTCATGGAACACCTCATGGCAGCCATTCGCCGGAACCCAGACATCTCGGGCATCCCCATAGGTAATACAGTGTATAAGTGTTCAGCATTTGCTGATGACCTTTTAATATATATCACTAATCCCCATGTTTCACTTCCCTCCTTAATGGCTGAGCTGTCTGGGTTTGGCGCCTGGTCAAACTTTAAGGTTAACGTGGCCAAATCCGAGGCGCTCAATGTCTCCCTCCCCCAGACCTCGGTTGATGTTATTAAACGTAACTTTCCCTTTGCATGGCCTGTTAAGGGTCTCTCCTATCTGGGCACGACGATTCCTGCAGACTTGTCTTGCCTGTTCCATAGTAACTTTGTGCCTCTACTGACACAGTTTGACGCTCACTTGCAGTCTTGGCGCAGAAAAAATTTCTCATGGTTCGGGAGGATTAACATTCTAAAGATGACCTTGTTACCAAAATTGCTTTATCTCGTGCAGACGATACCTATCTGTATTCCCTCCTCCTTTTGGCGTACTATGCAGAGTAGGTTTGGCTCATTTGTGTGGGCCTCAGGTCGCTCCCGGATACGACGGGAGACACTGTTCTGTCCTAAGGGGGGCGGAGGTGTGGGCCTGCCCAATTGCCGCATGTACTATATGGCGGCGATGCACGCACGCTTATTGGACCTGCTCCATAATGTTGGTTCCAAACTCTGGGTGCGTATCGCGCATGATGTCTCACCTTTAAGGGTTGATGGTCTTCCATGGACTTGGCCCCCACCTCCGCCCTCCTTGCCATTGATTTCCTTTACAATGCGTCAAACGCTTTCTGCCCTTAAAAGCTCTCCGTCCAATGGATCTCTGATTGATCCCTTGGGCCCAATGCTGCCCATAACTGATAACCCGGCCTTCCCTCCTGGGGCATCCTCTCGCTCTTTTCTGGGGGGGTTGGGGTCGACCTCATTGCGCTTCATACATGTTCTTTCTCCTTCTGGAATGCTACCTCTCCTTGACCTCTGCCCTGCCGAGTCTTCTAGGCCCTGTAACATATTTGAGTATATGCAGTTGAAACATTTCTACTCCTCTGTTTCTCGTTCTACCCGCCTACATCGGGACCTCACTCCTTTCGAAACCTTGTGCCTCACTCCTCATGTCCCTCCTCATACCATTGGTCTTCTTTACCAGTTATTACTAACCCGCTATTCCTCTTCCTTACCCTCATTTTGCTCCGCTTGGGAGACAGAACTCAATAAACAATTTACCCCAGCACAGTGGAAGAAATGTTTTCTTCTCACACATAAATCTGTCCTTGCTAACAAGGCCCAAGAGACTAATTATAAAATTCTATCACGCTGGTACCGCACCCCAGAGATGCTGCACAGTTGGTATCCCTCAGTTTCTGAGTCATGTTGGCGTTGTGATAGTGCGATTGGCACCTTATCCCATATTTGGTGGGGTTGTCCTTCCCTGCGCCCTTTCTGGGAGGCGGTACACAACACTGACTGTAAGGTCACCGGTGTCTCCATACCGGATTCCCCTGAAGCGTCCTTGTTGTTCATGTTTGATGTCTCCTCTTCTTCTTATAAGAAGTCTCTCTGGTGCTATCTTCTGCAGGCTGCAAAATCAGTCATTCCTCGTAAATGGCGATTGACTGATGCTCCCACGATCAGTGAATGGGTGGGGGAAGTTAATCATCTACAACGTATGGAGGAATTGATAGCTTTGTCCCCTGCAGAGGGTGAACGCTATAACAAGACCTGGTTTGACTGGCTGTCTTTCCAAACTACTCCAGAATACTGCACTCTCCTGGCCTCTGGGAACCCCGAGGCATCCTAACTGTTCTCCCCACTTTCTACCTGTTGTGTCTTTGCCCTCTGTTGTCTAGTGTTGTGGTTTCTAATACTCCCCCTGTCATCTGCCTACTTTTCCTTTCTTAGGTTCTCTCTTTTCTTACCGTTCTATTGTTGTGCTAGGTAGTGGTTGAGTCCACTCTTTCACTTCTCTGTCTTTTCTAATGACAGGTGCTTACTCCTCTGTCATTTTTACAGTACTGACACGTTTGTTGATAGCACCAATATCCTACTTCATGTGATACTATATTCGGCTTACTGTGCCTAAAGGCCGACCTGGTGATTATGGTTCTGTTATCATTACTTGAATTGAGATGTTGCTCTCTTTGCTATATTGATTCTTTTTGTTGTTGTTTATTTCTCTACTCAAAACGATTAAACTTTAAATTGGAAAAAAAAACATGGCTTAGTACAAACACACACGCACTCCCATATGAATTATTTATAAATCAAATAAATCTTGAAAGAGACTGTGAGAGCCGCTTCTATTATTATAATCAGAGTACCCCCTATACTGGATACAAAGAGTCCGATACAGTCCATGATCTGGAAGAAGTGCAGGGCCTGTGTGTCTCTCCATTATAAAGGTGTATAGAATAAGAAAGCTGCAGCACATAAAATATATCAATGTATCTGGGATATCGCTTTTTACAATCATTGAAAACCTCTCTGACTACTTATGCCAAAATAAGACTTTCTTCAGACATAGTGCCATGATTAATTTGCTTACTTTGCTTCTCCAATTGGGGAGGTAGGGGGCTTAGGCAAAGTAGGCAGAATGGACGTATAGTGGGGGAGGTCCGCCAAGGGGACCAGAGAGTGAGAAACTTATTGTGAGTCCTGTTGGAGCAGCTAAGGCTGGGTTCAAATCACGTTTTTGCCATACTTTTTCAATCAGTTTTTCTAAAGAAAACCGTATGGCAAAAAAACCAAAAACGTATGGAACAGTATGGGAAAAAGTAAACCGTATGAGTTTTTAAACCGTATACTGTTTTTAAATGTGCATACGGTTGTGTCCGTTTTTATAAAAATAAATACGTTTTTGATAATTTTGTCCATTTTTAATGGGAGGGGTGTTGGGTGAGGACTTTAGGATGCAAATGCGCATGTACATGTGCAAAGTAAAAACCGTATACAGTTTCCTGTATGGAACCGTATACATGTGCGTTTCCCATTGATGTCCATGTTATAAAAAAAAAAAAACTTATGCGGTTGCAGTACGGTTTTTAAACCGGAGTCAAAACCGTGGTTGACCGCGTTCCTTGAACCAGATATCGTTGACTTTATTTTTCCATTCCAATATAGTCAGAGCTTTTGTGCTGCAATAAGATGGGTCGCAAAATTTTGCTTTGAGGGGCGAAAAGATTGGGATGGTAAACCAAGGGCTATAGAACGATTGACAAGATACTTTGAGTAGCGGATAACTCTCTCACCAACTCCTCAATCAGCCTCCAGTAGGGGATAATAATAGGGCAATCCCACTACATATAGGAAAGAGAACCTACTTGGGCCAAGATAGTTTGTAGGCAAAGAGCCACTCAGGGGTCTTATACCACTGCGATAGTAGTTTGTAGTGGTTCTCCTGAAGGTGCACACACCTGGAGATGGTAGCCTGTTCTAAAATACACAATGCCCCCTTTTATTTTAAGTGTATTAACTGGTATAGAGCATCACCATCTCTAATGTTCACTACACTAGGTTATGTACAGTCTATCAATAGCTAATCAGAGCCCCCCCCTCCCCCCCCAACACCCACCACCCCCACTAATCAGCTATTTCGCTATCAGATATTTTTTCCCATTTTGCTGTAGATTTGGTGGTAAAATGAGTAATATAATTACAAAGTACAGTTGGTGGCACACAAAAAGTGTCTAAGTGGAAAATTAAAAGCCTCATGGCGATTAGAAAGTGAGGAGGAGAAACCGATACCTCCCCTTATTTTGTGTACCAGGACAAGTGGATTATCATGAGGGATGAGTAGATTGGGCTCCTGTTTTAGTCCCTGGACAAGTAGGGATTTCAACATTTACACACACTGTGCAGGATCGTGTACATGTGAAACCACTCTTCGGGTGCGTTCACACACTATTACTAGCAGCGGGTTTCCCGCTGTGAGTTACGCTACCATTGATTTAAATGGGTCCACAGACAACAGTGTCAGATTTGCGGACTGTCCGCGGACCCATTAAAATGAATAGTAGCGTAACTCGAAGTGGGTTTCTCCCCGGAAGGAAACCCGCTGCTAGTAATAGCGTGTAAACGCACCCTTAAAAGGGTATTCCACGAATAAAAAATAAAAAAACAGGCCTTTTTTCTTTCAAAGACCTCTCCCTCTCTGTCTCCAGGTTGGGTGTGGTTCTGCAGCTCAGTTCCATTGAAGTGAATGGAGCCAAGTTGTAATACCACACCCAAAGTGGAGACAAGGAGGGTGCTGTCTTTGAAAGAAAAAAGGCCTGGTTTTAGATTCCTGGAATACCCCTTTAAGAACCTATGAACTAAATGAGAATACATTTGCACTTGCTAGAAGACTTTTCATAAAGATATTTGCTGTTAAACAGGTTTGTGGCATGAAGAATGGGGTTAACCTGCACCAATGCGGGGGGCATTAATCTTTTAAGTACCAGCCTGCCAGTCTAACAAGTGTACCATGGCTGAATGTGACAAATACATGTCTTTACGGTGCATCTTGATAACTCAGTGAGGCGGCATGATGCAACAGATTTACCAATAGTCTTATGAAGAATGAGAGGCAACTCGTGAAGACATTGCAGCTCTGCTATTCCTGCTACTGATCAAAATGTTCTCGGGCCGGTAAGTAAAATTTAAGGAATTCCCTTAGAGCACTGTCTGAGCATTCAAAGGGTCACAAACAACAAAGTACTGGAATGCTATGATGCAGCGGCTGTCAGCAGTGCAAAAGGGTGAAGACATAAGGGTTTCTGTGCCCAGTGAATAACATGTATCTGCTCTCATTCTTCTCCTTCTAAGCAGAAAAATTGCGCCTTACTGTTGCATCTTCTACAGTGTGTGGGACGTAATGTAGCCTTGGTTAACACAAAGGTACATAAAGAAAACAGCTCTCACCCTGAATAAAGTACAGGCTAGCATGGATGATCAGGAGTCAGATCACTTGAAATACGAAAGATAAGAAGTCCTAGCTGACTAGACAGATCATGACTAAGGTCCACGTGACCGAAACGCGTCAGTTTTATCTATTCCTACTCCAGCATGTGGATACTATGTTTAATGTGTATTAAATAAAAGATTACTTTTTGTGGGACGTGGTCATCTGGAAAAATGTTTCCCTTCGTGTTTCAAGCCTCGGTTAACTGGTTGAATGCAACTACTAAGAGGACTGTGCTGGGATTTCCTGCTGGTGGTGGGATAAAGCTGCTTTTATCTGCGTCTGATCACACCAAGCAGTAAACTCTATTCTGCATAGAGCAGTGGTCTCAAACTGTGGCCCTCCAGATGTTGCAAAACTTCAACTCCCAGCATGCCCGGACAGCCGTTGGCAGTCCGGGCATGCTGGGAGTTGAAGTTTTGCAACATCTGGAGGGCCACAGTTTGAGACCACTGGCATAGAGGCTTGTACAATGAATGGCGAACCAGAATCCCATGCACCAAAGCAGGCTCATTTCATGCACTTCTGGGCACATGCATGGAAAGAACACAACAGAGGTTTCCTGCCATAATGAGGTGTATTATTAATGACAAATTACTATTAATCTCAAAGTTGCAAAACACTATTTTCCAAACAGTGTGTCTCCAGCTGTTGCAAAACTACAGCCCCCAGCATGCCCAGACAGAGATCCCGAATATTCCGAAAATATTGTGCATGAGTCCCATTATTTAGAATAGAGAAGACTTGGTTCTGTTGGAAGGCTCGAATGGAGAGGTGTAAACGGGTTTTCCTAAGGGCGCACAACGCGGACATAAATAGTAAAATAATAAAACGGCTTTAATGACATAGATGACGCATTTCGAGTGCGCAGCTCTCTTTATCAAGTCAAGTCATGCTTATTATTTTACTACTGATGTCCGCGGTTTTAACCTACCGTAGCGGTGTGCGTCCTTCGGAAAACCCCTTTTTACCTCTCCGTTCGAACCTTCCAACGGAACCAAGTCTTCTCTGCAAACTCTGTGCTTCTAGGGAACCGGGTCCTGGCTGCCACGCAACTACTCCTGTTTATGCGTAAAAAGGTGTTGAGCTCTGAGCCCAACAAGTCCAGGTATGTGGGCATTTTACAAAGTGGAAACGGTTAGTGTTGCCCTTTGTAACGGCACAAGGATAGCGCCACCACTGTCTGTATTTTCTTTCCATATAAACCTGCATTACTTAGAATAGAGCCTTTTAATACAATGAATGGTTGCCTCACGCTCTGTACCACCCAGCTTATAGTTGAGCCTCTCCATACTAAGATCGGATGGGAGAGTACACCTGGACAACTCCTATAAGTCTCTTGCAAACTCCCCTCATGTAGCCTAAGTTTACTTTTATTAAAGTACCCTGGTTTTTTACTATCCGATATTCGGGTTAGGTAAAGAAAACAAAAAGAAGAAAAAAAAAGTGTCAACAGCATTTTCAGTGCCTATTCTGTATTTATTTTGGAGGGAAGCATTGTAGACTATTTGGTTCATTGCATAGGTCAGTGTTTACCAACCAGGGTGCCTCCAGCTGTTGCAAAACTACAACTCCCAGCATGCTGGGAGTTGTAGTTTTGCAACAGCTGGAGGCAACCTGGTTGGGAAACACTGGCATAGGTTAACTTTACCTTGTTATTTTTGATGGGACATAAATCTTATGATTCCAGACACTGAAAAGGTTGCAGTCATGAATACAGACTTGATAACCCATAACGGCATTACAGGACTAGATTAGCACGGCACAAGAGTTACACGGTTACATGCGGTTACACAAAACACTAACACCACACCACGTACACAACTCCGCCACTCACCTCGTTGGACGAGAAGGTGAAAGTGTGTGAGCGTCCCGATAGGGAGGGCTCTGCCACCAACCCTGATAGATCAGAGCAATGGCTGTAACTGTATGAATCATCTATGTAAACTCTACTCTGAAAACAAGTAAAAACAAGACTGTATTATCCGTGTCCCCGGCCTGCATCATAGAGAAAACATCTATAACGAATGCGATAAGTGCAACATACATGAATGACAATACAGAATAGAGTGGCGAATGTCATACGGTTCATTACAGTGCACAAAATTACCTGTTCATCCCATAATAGTCATGTGTAACATTAGCAGAAGACAACATCCAGTGGAAAGAACCAAGATAACCTAAAGATAGACGGCCAACTAACCTCATAGTAATAACATTGCTTCATACGACTAACTGGTTGGTGTCTCTATTCCTTGCCTTTAAAAGAGAACATGTGGTTGTTCCAAACATCACGTACCATCATCCATGAGGAGCCCGTGCTCCACAGATGGAGACTTTATTTATTTTTTTCTAGCTACCTCCCTCACTAGTTTTCAATGATATTAGTTTCGGCACCAAATTGTTATTAGAGCTCGTTTCGGCACCAAATTGTACTTAGAGCTCAGACTCTCACCACTGCTTACTTCTCTACAGGAAAAACACTCGGGATCAAGCCCTGTTACCAGCTGAGCAGTGGCGTCCACCCTACCCAACCTACCAAATGAGGCTGGGTTCACATCACGTTTTAGGCAATACGGGACTGCATACGGCTGGGGGAAGCTAAAACCGGGCGCTCCCGTATCCCTGGCGTATGTGGCCCGTATGTAATTTATTTCAATGAGCCGACCGGAGTGAAACGCTGACTCCGGTCGGCTCATTTTTACCCCGTATGCGGTTTTCCCACCAGACCTAAAACCGTGGTAGACTGAGGGCACCCGGTTTTAGCTCCCCCCAGCCGTATGCGGTCCCGTATTGCCTAAAACTATGTGAACCCAGCCTAACCCAACAATGACTGCAACAATGATCACAGATTGTCACCACTGCTTTCAATGTGGCATAAACCTGCGCGCTCTCCCTGTTGAGAAGTGGTGGTAACCTCCCAGTTGGCAGTCTATGCCCTCATTAGCATATTGGGCATCAAAACCAAGGTCATCAAAAGAAATGGAGTAAAGGAGGGGCTGTTGTAAACCCAGGTCCACATGGATTATATTAGATTACTTTTTTCCCTTGTAAGTCAATGCCCTCTATTAAAAGGGGTATTACAGAAAAACTGCACAAGGTAAAAGAAAATAGAAAAGAAAGCTGTACTTACCTGCCACCAATCCCCCACCAGTGCTGTTCAGACTGTGCCAGTTCCCACCGTCAATGCTTCCTGTTCTCAGACTGGCTGAGGTTTATCACCACTACAGTAAGTAAGAGTGGACATTGCCCATGCCTTAGAGCAGAGAACACTGAGCAGCAAGGAACACCATTGGAACAGCACTTGTGAGGGACTATAGGCAGGGGAGTACAGCATTCCTTACTTTATTTATTCCCCACAAGAGTAGTTATAATTAGGTAGTAATAGGCAGCATGTAGTCAAGAGCAAAGGAGATATCACAGCAGCCGCAGCATGTTGGGTTAGTTTATATTCCTTGCATAGGTTTAGTCCTTACACTCCCTATATCCCCCCCACCCCCCATCTCTAGGATGAAGGCCTTGCCTCTCATTCATTTTCTATGGGAGCGATGGAGATGCCAGGGAAATGTACTCTGTGCTCCTATAGATAACCCTCAATCCTAACTCAGAGACTAATTCCCTATCCTGTCAATAGGGGAGACTTTTTTACGGCTGGAATTCCCCTTTAAATGTCCTTCACTCTAAGAAGTCCTACACAATATGTTACACCTGGCAGTGTATGTGAACAGTCTAGTACAGTTTTAACCAACCAGGGTGCCTCCAGGTGTTGCAAAACTACAACCCCCCAGCATGCCTGGACAGCCAAAGGCTGTCCAGGCATGCTGGGAGTTGTAGTTTTGCAACATCTGGAGGCACCCTGGTTGGGAAACACTGGTCTAGTGTCTTGACTTGCAGCTCTTGACTGTGCTCTTCAGTACATGATGACGGTAGTACATTCCAGTGACGGATAACTCAGACATACCCCTGTGCTGGCATAGCGCTCACCTTACTGCCATCACAAACCTGATGCTGGGGAGACAGACTTTAATTATCCGTCAAGATAATAAACATGTAAGTCATAGAATTGGCTGCCTGGCATGATGTTTCTCCAATTATAGTTTTTCTGCAATTTTCTTGGTATCCGATTATACAAATATACAGTGAGATAATTAACACCAAAGGGAAACAAACAGCGAGAAGTTACAATTAAATTGCAGCGTGTTACTCTGAAGTCAGACTGCGTCAGCTCGGAGTGAGAGGCTGCACCAGAAAAAGAAAAAGTTTGCAGACAATTCACTGAAAAGATATAATTATGCATTTCCCTCTTTAGCGGATTCACAATTTTAATGTTAGACATTAAAATTTAAAGTGAACCTGTCACATTAGTTATGTAAGGCTCCGCTACATTCAGGACCTCTGCTGTAGATTCTGCCACAATTGACTGAGCAGATTTCCTCTACGCTGGTAGAATCTCATAGATACAAAGGATTTAACAGTGTTGTTGCTTCCGTTTATGACAACGCAAGTGTGAACATAGGGGGGAATTTATCACGGTGTGTGTGTGTAAATAAATATGATCCATTACACATAAATTAGCGACTTTACAAAAGTCGTAAAGGATAAATCATTGATAGCAAAAAAAAAAAAAAAATAAAAAAAAAAAAAAAATTACACAAATGCACTGGTTAGTAAAAAAAATAAAATAAATAAAAAATAAATAAAAAAAAAGTCCCAGTACAGCTTGCTACTTTGTTAGGGACTAATTTACACCAGAAAGTGGTAAACACCTTGATAAATCTCCCCCCATAGTCTCTAACAGACCGCTATCTCGTGTGCAGCTGCATTAAACTGAAGGTTAAGGGCACATTCCCACCTGGCGTATATGCAGCATATTTCACACTGCGCAAAATCTGCAGCAGCAGCGGGAAATACACTGCGTATCCATCGCTCACCATACACACAAGGCTTTTCAGCAGCCCTATGTGTGCAGGGAGTTTTGGAGGTGAAGCCGCACGTCACAGTCATGTCGGCACACGGCCCCGCCTCCAAAACTCACTACACACACACAGGGCTGCAGCCGGAAAGCTTTGTGTGTATGGTGAGCGAGGGATACACAGCGTATTTCCCGCTGCAGACTTTACGCAGTGTGAAATATGCTGCGTATATGCCAAGTGGGAACATGTCCTAAAGATTACTAGTGGTCCAAGAACTCATACAGCCCATAATGCCTCTTTACTCAGTAGGGTTCTTAAAGGCTATAGACACCTTTAACATGAAAAAATATATATTTTCACATATGTAAGTGGTTACCTCAGGTTAGAAATGCTGCACTAAGTTTCAGCCTGCAATCTTCATTCCTTCATTCGTTTTTAATACCCACAACAGTTCAGCCTGTTTCTAGTGTCAGATTCTTTTCCTGTGGGTTTGTTAGCTTGTACTACAACCCCCATCATGGAACAGACTGAGGGATTGATCGCACTGGGTCTCACTTCTGAGACCCGATGCGATTAGAAGTTATTAAACAGGGAAGCGGGGGCATGCTCCACTCCCCTGCGAAGTACATTGTATTTACTTTCATTTTTAAATTCCCTGCCGGGAGCCCTGAATGGCCGGTACTGAGGATTACTATATATCTTGCCCCCCGCAGCGCATTTATATATGTTCCCCCTGCAGCGCTAAGATTGAAAAGTATTCTAACAGCAGCGCATCTGGCCGGCACGATACGCTGCTGTAGAATACTTTTCATTCATAGCGCTGCGAAGGCATTTGATTATAGAAGCGCTGTTGGGGGCAGACACATGGATATATGTCTGACCCCTGCAGCGCATCTATATACAGATGCCGCTGCAGTGCTATGAATGACAAGTATTCTTTCAGCAGCACATGGCGCCGGCCAGATGCGCTGCTGTAGAATACTTTTCATTCATAGCGCTGCCGGGGGCTTATGATAGCACTGCGGTGGGAACATATATAAATGTTTCCCCACCGCAGTGCTTCTATTTGAAAACCCCCACTGGGAGCCAGGAATGGCTCCTCAGTAATGGCCATTCAGGGCTCCCGGTGGGGAATTTAAAAATGACAGTAAAATACATTGTACATTGCAGGGGAGTGGAGCATGCCGCCCGCTCCCCTGATTAATAACTTCTAATCGCATCGGGTCTCAGAAGTGAGACCCAGTGCGATCAATCCCTCAGCCCCTGTACTACAACCCACATCATGGAACAGAGTCTGTTCCATGATGGGGGTTTTGGTACAAACACTAATGTAGCCTCCCCAGCGACCAACAAACTCCCGCAGCTGGGGAACTACTACTCCCATCATGGAAACAAGTCTGTTCCATGATGGGAGTAGTAGTAGTCCCGGCTGTGGGAGTGTGTAGGCAGAGGTGTTAAAACAGCCGTACATGAGGGATGTTATAATGGGTCTTAACGGATGAATATGTCTCTTATTTTTACGGAGATTATTCAGCCGTTAACACTCGTTATTTAATCCGTTATTATACATGTTTAATAACGGATAGTCATAGTGTCAAAGGAGTCTTAGTGTTCCCTTTATTTTTTCGAGCAGTGTATTTAGAAAGTTGCTTAAGTTTACAGTCAAACGAGCCTGTACATTGTTGGTTCGCTTTTTTTAACCCCACTGTAGAGGTAAATCAGGACAGGGTCTTCATAAAAACTAAGAAATATCTTGCAAACATTCCTGTTCTGACCTGACATTTCTTATTAGCTGTCTGGAGACAGAGCATACACTGCTTACATTTTTGGAGAGAACTCAATCTAATGTAGAAAAAACACAAAAGCTCCGAAAACACTACAGAGTGAAGTACAATATAGAAACTTGTAAGGGACAACTTCTCTGAACACACTTGTTTCTTTATGGGGGCCCTCACTTCTTTTAGAACCCTCCACACCAACCATGTGCCAGCATTAGTTATTATTGTACTGACCTTACATGAACAGGAAGAAAAAATAAAGTTGCACTTGAAGAAATCTAATGCATCTGACAGTACATTTACCTAAAATAGCCTCCTGATCTCCAGCACTTATTAGAAATGTCTCAACAGCCTCCCATTACTGTAGGGAGTACATTATTTTTTTAAGACACTACTAGCATCTTTTCACACAGGGCAAGCAGCTGACCTGAATAGGTTTTACTAAATTGACAACTTTACACGTTTAGGCAACAGACCTAAGGGGAGATTTATCAAAACCTGTGCAGAAGAAAAGCTGCCCAGTTGTTCATAGCAACCAATCAGATCTCTTCTCTCAATTTTGCAGAGGCCTTGTTAAAAATTAAAGAAGTTATCTAATTGGTTGCTACGGGCAACTGGGCGATTATTCCTCTGCATAGGTTTTGATAAATCTCCCCCCTAGTTTCTTAAGGTTTTATAACTGGTCGCTATGGAGTTGGGAAGAAGCATTAGACTGATCAAAAGTCCCAGGCTGCACAGATCCCTGGCGACACAAGGCCGAAGCACCTAGGACAGCGTTTTCAAATTACGACGTATCCAGCTGTTGCAAAACTACAACTCCCAGCAGACCCAGACAGCCTTCGGCTGTCTGGGCATGCTGGGAGTTGTAGGTTTGCAACAGCTGGAGTCACCCTGGTTGGGAAACACTGACCTAGGAGTTTTCTCCTGCCCATAGAGAGTTAGGATTTTACTGGAGGAGTTCATTAAAGTTCTTCTCGTCAGGGAAAAATTGTGCTTTCAAGCTTTCAAAGATCCCTCTAGTTTCTTAAGAATTTCAGCAAGAATTTCTGAACAAAACAAAGATTGTATAAGTCATTACCTTGAGTCGGGCCCTCTCCTGCTCATCAAGAGGGTCGGAGGAGGGGAAGGACAGGCTGCCGCTGTAAGCAGATTCTTTGTGACTCTCCCCAAACCAAGAAAAGGGCATGCATGTGGGAACGGGAGAGTCTGAATCAGACAGGGACTGGTTTCCAGCTTCATCTAGTAGGTCTCTAGAGCCACTGGAAATAAGACAATAGATTTAGGAAGAGCTTGACCCACAGCTTCACAAATATCGTTTTGCAATTTATATACAACAACCAACCATAGGTCCTCCTTTTGCCACCTAAACAGCTGACCTGTAAAGGCCCGGACCTCACAAGACATGTGAAAGGTGTTCTGTGGCTTCTGGCAATAAGATATTAGCAACAAATCAATCAAATCCTGTAAGTTATAAGTTGCGTGCAGCCTCCATGGATCAAACTTTTTTTTTTTTTTCCAGGATATCTCACAAACGCTCAATCGGCTTAAGATCTGGAGAACTAAGACGCTATGTCCACACCTTGATCTCTTTTATGCTCCTAAAACTATCCTTAAAATATTTTTGCAGTGTGGCCATGTGTTACAGAAACATCCATATAAATGTTGGACCCAAGTTGTCCCAGCAAAACAC
This sequence comes from Hyla sarda, assembly GCF_029499605.1. Classification (NCBI taxonomy): domain Eukaryota; kingdom Metazoa; phylum Chordata; class Amphibia; order Anura; family Hylidae; genus Hyla; species Hyla sarda. The sequence goes on from NC_079196.1 coordinate 54,753,914, forward strand.
TGCCTAACCACTCAAATTCTGTTACAGAAAAGTCAGATGAAAAATAATTTTCTGGTCCCTAACGGAGTGTGTGACGAAGGCCCTGAATTGAGCCTCCTGTGCAGATGTGTTCGAGGCCTCAGTGACACCGCGTTATGCTGCGGTTTTCAGTCCGGCAAGAAAACCGGATACGGGGGGAAAAATGAGCCGACCAGAGTCACTATCTGGGTTGGCTCATTCAAATGAATGAGAAGCGGGTCTGGGTCCGGCTGGGATTTGGGAGCGCCCAGTTTGCACATTCACATTTCCTAGCCGGATCCGGTCCCCATATGACAAACGTAGTGTGAACCCTTATAGTCCTATCATTTGTACCTTCTTAGGGTACAACTGATATGATTACAAGTAGTATTATAAATATATTTTATTTCTGATCCACTTTAATCAATTTGGAACTAAAAGGAAACCTCTGAAAGCTTTACATGTTATTTACCGACTATCCAAAGATCCCCGCGGATTCTCCCGGTCTTGCTTTTTGCCTTTTCCTCCAGACTTTCTCAGTCCCCTAAATTAAAACATTCAGGTTGTAAAAAAAACAGACAAGCAATGATAAGAAGTGAAATAATACTAACAACAAGAACTATTAAAAACAACACACAGAGCCTCCAGTTGTGGGATGCCTGATATATATGACTATGTGTTATACTAGATTAGTGGTCATAACAATGGAAACTGTAGTTTAGTGTTTAAAAATGTTAAATAGTGAACTTGAGGGGGAAATCCGCTTAGTTTTGTATTGGCAGTTTTGTGTTAGTTAAGATTTCAGAAGACAAGGATTTGGCGGTATTGATTTATGAATGCATCAAAATGAGTCACTGACAGACAGTAGGGGATGCTAATAAAATGCTTGGATGTATAGCTAGAGGTATAACTGGAAGAAAGAGGGAGATTGTAATCCTGCTCTATAAAGCTCTAGGTAGACAACATCTGGAATACCTGACCAAATGGGTCCAAAGACAGCTGAATCATTGGTTGAAGGTTTGGCACGCCGGAACAGCTTTTTGATCGCCCATTCCCATCGCCGCATATCACGATAAAGAAATGAAGCTTCCAGCTAAGGCTTCATAGCACCCACTAGTGCTAGACCAAGCATAATACGATTGTATGGCGCTGGAGATGAGTGCTATAAAGACAGACCTGTGGGGTCCTACTTCTCATAACGCAGGAGAGAATGGGTGCTCACAAAGCTATTTGAAATCAAAGTGATTTGGAAAAATTGGTACCATGCACAGTGCTCCACAATAGTAATCTTTCTAAAAATTAAAGAAAGCATTGGATGTATGCTTTAACCCCTTAAGGACACATGACGTTCTCATACGTCTCCATTTCCGAGTCCTTAAGGACACATGACGTATGAGAACGTCATGTGTTTTACCGGCCCCCCGCAACCATCTGGAGCGGAGCCGGTCCCCGATGCCTGCTGAAATCGTTCAGCAGGCATCGGGGCATATCGCCCAGGGGGGTCATTATGACCCCCCATGTCGGCGATGGCCGCAGATCGCTGGACAATTCAGTCCAGCGATCTGCGGCGGATTCCGGGTCAATCGGGTCTCCAGTGAACAGCCAGAGCCAGCAGGGGTGAGGTGGCACTGGTGCCACCTCACGATCGCCCTGATTCGTCGGCCGGATTACCGGCCGACCAATCAGGGCGCCTGCTGCGGGTGTCACTCCCGCAACCCGCTCCGCCCCTCTTCCGGAGGATGTGAGCGGGTGCGGGACGTGCACCCCGGGTGCTGGGGACCCCGATCCCCGGCGCCCCTGTTGGGATCGGGGCCCCAGGAGCAGCGGCGGCGGCGGAGACGACGAGGGACTGACCTGTGCGGCTGGATCGTTGGAGGTGAGTGACAGCCTCCTGCTGTTGCTTAGCAACAGCTCCCAGCATGCAAAAAGGGCATGCTGGGAGCTGTAGTTATGCAACAGCAGGAGGCAGACCACCACAACTCCCAGCATGCCCTTATGGGCATGCTGGGACTTGTAGTTTTGCAACAGCTGGAGGCACATTCTTTCTATGGAAAAGTGTACCTTCAGCTGTTGTGTAACTACAACTCCCAGCTTGCACAATCAGCTAAAGTGCATGCTGGGAGTTGTAGTGGTGCATCTGGTGGTTGCATAACTACAACTCCCAGCATGCCCGTTGGCTGTCGGTGACTGCTGAGAGTTGTAGTTTTGCAACAGCTGAAGGCACACTGAGTTAAGTAGCAAACCAGTGTGTCTCCAGCTGTTGCATAACTACAATCCCCAGCATCCCCAGCCAAAGTAGTATGCCTCCAGCTGTTGCATAACTACAACACCCAGCATGCCCTTCTGCTGTCCGTACATGCTGGGGGTTGTAGCTTTTGCAACAGCTGAAGGCACACTGGTTGCAAAACACTGAGTTTGTTACCAAACTCGGTGTTTCACAACCAGTGTGCCTCCAGCTGTTGCAAAACTACAACTCCCAGCATGCACTGATAGACCGTACATGCTGGGAGTTGTAGTTTTGCAACAGCTGGATGTTCCCCCCCCCCCCCCCAATGTGAATGTACAGGGTACACTCACATGGGCGGAGGATTACAGTAAGTATCCGGCTGCAAGTTTGAGGTGCGGCAAAATTTCTGCCGCAGCTCAAACTGCCAGCGAGAAACTACTGTGAACCCCCCGCCCGTGTGACTGTACCCTAAAAACACTACACTACACTAACACACAATAAAATAAAAAGTAAAAAACACTACATATACACATACCCCTACACAGCCCCCCTCCCCAATAAAAATGAAAAACGCCTGGTACGCCACTGTTTCCAAAACGGAGCCTCCAGCGGTTGCAAAACTACAACTCCCAGCATGCACTGATAGACCGTACATGCTGGGAGTTGTAGTTTTGCAACAGCTGGATGTTCCCCCCCCCCCCCCCCAATGTGAATGTACAGGGTACACTCACATGGGCGGAGGATTACAGTAAGTATCCGGCTGCAAGTTTGAGGTGCGGCAAAATTTCTGCCGCAGCTCAAACTGCCAGCGAGAAACTACTGTGAACCCCCCGCCCGTGTGACTGTACCCTAAAAACACTACACTACACTAACACACAATAAAATAAAAAGTAAAAAACACTACATATACACATACCCCTATACAACCCCCCTCCCCAATAAAAATGAAAAACGTCTGGTACGCCACTGTTTCCAAAACGGAGCCTCCAGCTGTTGCAAAACAACTACTCCCAGTATTGCCAGATAGCCGTTGACTGTCCAGGCATGCTGGGAGTTTTAAAACAGCTGGAGGCACCCTGTTTGGGAATCACTGGCGTAGAATACCCCTATGTCCACCCCTATGCAAGTCCCTAATTTAGGCCTCAAATGCGCATGGCGCTCTCACTTTGGAGCCCTGTCGTATTTCAAGGCAACAGTTTAGGGTCACATATGGGGTATCGCCGTACTCGGGAGAAATTGGGCTTCAAATTTTGGGGGGTATTTTCTGCTATTACCCTTTTAAAAAATGTAAAATTTTTGGGAAAACAAGCATTTTAGGTAAAAAAAATATATTTTTTTTACATATGCAAAAGTCGTGAAACACCTGTAGGGTATTAAGGTTCAAATTACCCCTTGTTACGTTCCCCGAGGGGTCTAGTTTCCAAAATGGTATGCCATGTGTTTTTTTTTTGCTGTCCTGGCACCATAGGGGCTTCCTAAATGTGGCATGCCCCCAGAGCAAAATTCGCTTTCAAAAAGCCAAATGTGACTCCTTCTCTTCTGAGACCTGTAGTGCGCCAGCAGAGCACTTTTCACACCCATATGGGGTGTTTTCTGAATCGGGAGAAATTGGGCTTCAAATTTTGGGGGGTATTTTCTGCTATTACCCTTTTTAAAATTGTAAAAATTTTGGGAAACCAAGCATTTTAGGTAAAAAAAATATATATTTTTTTTACATATGCAAAAGTCGTGAATCACCTGTAGGGTATTAAGGTTCACTTTACCCCTTGTTACGTTCCCTGAGGGGTCTAGTTTCCAAAATGGTATGCCATGTGTTTTTTTTTGCTGTCCTGGCACCATAGGGGTTTCCTAAATGCGGCATGCCCCCCAAAAACCATTTGTCGCTCCTTCCCTTCTGAGCCCTCTACTGCGCCCGCCGAACAATTAACATAGACATATGAGGTATGTGCTTACTCGAGAGAAATTGGGTTTCAAATACAAGTAAAAATTTTCTCCTTTTTATCCCTTGCAAAAATTCAAAAATTGGGTCTACAAGAACATGCGAGTGTAAAAAATGAAGATTTTGAATTTTCTCCTTCACTTTGCTACTATTCCTGTGAAACACCTAAAGGGTTAATACACTTACTGAATGTTTTTTTGTATACTTTGGGGGGTGTAGTTTTTATAATGGGGTCTTTTATGGGGTATTTCTAATATGAAGACCCTTCAAATCCACTTGAAAACTGAACTGGTCCCTGAAAAATAGTGAGTTTGAAAATTTTGTGAAAAATTTCAAAATTGCTGCTGGACTTTGAAGCCCTCTGGTGTCTTCCAAAAGTAAAAACTCATAAATTTTATGATGCAAACATAAAGTAGACATATTGTATATGTGAACCCAAAAAAAAATATATTTTGAATATCCATTTTCCTTACAAGCAGAGAGCTTCAAAGTTAGAAAAATGCAAAATTTTCATTTTTTTCATCAAATTTTGGGATTTTTCACCAAGAAAGGATGCAAGTTAACATAAAATTTTACCACTAAGTTAAAGTAGAATATGTCACGAAAAAACAATCTCGGAATCAGAATGATAACTAAAAGCATTCCAGAGTTATTAATGTTTAAAGTGACAGTGGTCAGAATTGCAAAAAACGCTCCGGTCCTTAAGGTATAAAATGGCTCGGTCCTTAAGGGGTTAAAGAACTAAATCTGTATAATCTGGAGGAAAGAAGGGACATGTGGACATGAAAGAAAAGATGTGTTAAAGGAGTTTCAGTAGGGAAAGGTTTTTGACAAATTGAACACAAGAACAAGGGGCACAATCTGAGGTTAGTTAAAGGGAAGATCAGCAGGAAAAAATACTATTACTGAAAGTACTAGGTGCTTGGAACAAACTTCCAGCAGATGTGGTTTGTAAATCCACAGTAAGCGAATGTAAGCATGTCTGAGATAAACCTATATCTACCCTAATATAAGACAATAAGGAAATATTATAAGGGCAGACTAGATGGACAAGGTGGTCTTTTTCTGCCAACAATCTTCTATGTTTCGTGTACAAATCTACATGATTACTGTTGAATTAAACACTTAGCGGTATCTATAGGTGTTAATAGCAAACTACTACCTACAGAGTGGTTTACAGCACCCTATGGAAATTACAACTTAATTTTTCAAGTTATATTTTATAGAGAACACTCCCTGTATTCTGATAACCTGTAGTTATTTAGAGGATTTCACATTCTGTTTGCAGAAGCCTTGAAAGGAAAACTGTCACCAGTTCACCCGCACTATAACCCGATACACTGGGTTATAGTGCGGGTGAACAGGAGACCGATGCCAGGTCTCGGACTGCTATACTTACCTGTAGTCCGGAGCCTCCTCCTCCAAGGTCCCCCTCTTCCAGCGCTGAATTGTGCTTTAAGGCTGGATTTAAATATTCATAAGCGCCGGTTACATGAGCGCTTGTGCCTATTGAGTGCTCACATGACCAGCGCTTATAAATATTTAAATCTAGCCGGCCGGCCCGCCTCAAAGCGCAAGTCAGCGCCTGAAGAGGGGGGACCTTCGGAGGAGCAGGGCTCCGGACTGCAGGTAAGTATAGCAGTCCAAGACCCTGCATCGGTCTCCTGTTCACCCGCACTATAACCCGGGGTATCGGGTTATAGTGCGGGTGAGCTGGTGACCGTTTTCTTTTAAATCTGTCATCAGGCAAGTCAATCACTCTCAGAGAAAAATGTCCCTGTTCTCCAATGTAGAAAATCCCATCTTTATAGAAAAGGTTTTTTTAAAAGAAGCTGGATACAGTGTCCCTCATTTCATATGGTACTTATTTTGCCATTTTGTCAACGTTTGTATGCAATGATAAGGAGCCTTTGTACATATGTGCCGCCATGTTTTTAATTCACACTCAATACAGGTTTCAAAGAATTTCCGGTGTTTGATGCTAGGCAATAACTTTAATGTGGAAACATTCCAAATGTTCTCAAATAAAAGCAACAACAGGAGATCCTAGTTCCTTTGTGACTGTCATCCATCAATCTGTGGAAGCTCCTATAGAAGTGTACTGATGGCACAGTCATGGGAGTCATTTTCCTTTTAGATCAGTGTTTCCCAACCAGGGTGCCTCCAGGTGTTGCAAAACTACAACTCCCAGCATGCCCGGACAGCCTCTGGCTGTCCGGGCATGCTGGGAGTTGTAGTTTTGCAACACCTGGAGGCACCCTGGTTGGGAAACACTGCTTTATATAAACACATTGAAAGTAAAAAAAAAAAAAAAACATCTGTATTACAAAGACTAAATATAATGTATTAGTGCCTCATACCCAAAATCAGGGAATCTTCTTTTGTGCTTTCCTGTGCTTTCACTTGGTTCTGCAGCTTTGTCATCGCTTTTCTTGTCATCTATGCAGGCAAATACAAGTCATATAAACATTTGGCATACAAAAAAACACAGATGCCTGTATCATAGAACAAACAGATTGTATTTAGTGTGGTATGCACACAAGACAAACAAATATAATGTTACTGAAATGAACATGAACTTTTTAAAAGAGGAGAAGGAAGAAAATATTCAACATTCCACAAAATAGGAAAATCAATGGTCTTTATAGATGACGTAGGATGAAGCCAACTTCAATAGAAGGCACTAGACCGTAAGCTCTTTACATACTTTTTCCCAGGTATCCCTGCATGGCCTGTAAGACTCACTATGCCAGTTTGGTGGTCTCCCCAAGGAGACACATTTTCTCTTAGACCTATCGAAATTATACAAATCATTCATAGTCTGGTCTGATTTCCCAGAAGAAAAATATGTTGCAAAGAAGGGTTGGGCCCTGTCTGAAAACATTATCCTATGACAATAATGGACATAGGCTAGAAAAGGATCCCAAAGTTTTATCATCAGAGGGTTTTCCACTACTTCTGAAAAAAAAAAAACTTTGACATGCTGTAGAAACACATCAAAAGTTTTGATTGGTGGGGATCGGACAATACCTGAAGAAGGACAGCGCAAAAGAGGGTCTGTAGCTCTGCTGCCCCTTGTGGCCGGTAAGTGGATTTTTCCTGTGAGTTATGCTTATGTGAGTGTCTGAATTAAAAACTTTTTATATGTTCTACATCTTGGCAAAACACTAACCCTTCTAATATACTTCATTAGAAAATGTTTTTGCCTTTTAAAGGAAATCCTGACTTTTACAAAAGACCACAAGGGGACCCCATACCATCCAGAACATAATCCTGTCCGGCTACAGCATCATCTAATGCACAGGCTGGGACAAAGTTCAGTAAGTACGAAAGGGACAAGCACTCCCCTGTGCTCACTCCTGTCCTATCAGACTGCAGCATGAAAACAAAGAGGAGGGGGTTACAGAGAAGCCTGCAGTGACTTGATGAAGAAACCCAGCAAAGCAGACTCAGGGATGAAATGAATGCAAGGTGAATGAGGGCGGCCTCAGTGCTTGTCTTGGACACACCCCTTCCGGAGCAGTGGATGTCAGAATGAGTGAACAGCAGAACAGAGGGATTTTAAACCAGATACAGAAGACACATAAAAAAGACATGTAAAGTATCTGCATTACCTAGTGAATAACATATATAAGAATGTTTTTCTGTGATGACAGGTACGCTTTTATTCCTTTACCAGGTAACCCCCACTGGACTGTTCCTTCTTTGTAGCACATCCTTTACCGCACCATAAGCAATCATACTGGAACGGAGACCAAAATCTTTGCTGGTGCTGTCCCCTCATCACTCACTCTGTTGTTCGTATAATAATCTAATGCACTGATCACATTGTATTTCTGTTCAAGGTATTTAAACCAGTTAATGTCACTATTTCTCTACCTTATAATGATTTTACTGATACAATAATAATTTAAAGCATCCCCGATTGTTAGAACGAGCCAGGTGAAGCTTGGGTTAAAGGAGAACTCCAGCCTAAATTAACTTATCCCCTATGCCCAGGATAGGGTGTAAGTATCTGATAGTGGAGGAGAGCTCCGGCAGAAGTTTTGTTTTTTCTAATTATGCCCATTGTGTGGGGTATAAAAAAAATGAATTAACCTTTACTCACCCCCACCGCTCCTGTGGTGCCACCTATGTCCTGTTTTGGCCCCTCACAGCGATAGTCTTCCTAAAGCTGCAGCTTGACTCAATTACTGAAGCACCCGGGCTCAGTGTGTAATACTGCAGCTCAGCGCTGGCTGGAGTGGCACACCACAGAGGTCAGCGATGTGCTGTATTTTGGCAATTTGGGTCTGGGTGCTTCCATAGAAGACAGTAACGCTGCAGCTTCAGGAAAACGATCGCACCAGGAGACAGACACAGGACACCGGAGGCACCACGGGAGCACTGGACGCGAGATATTTATTTTATAACCCCCACAATCGGCATAATTAGAAAAAAAAACACCTACCGCCGGAGTTCTCCTTTTAGTGTTTCTTTCCCCATCTTCCTGCAGGACACGGACTGCATTAAAAAGTTTTATGGAGTCAGTCTTATGCAGCAAACTTAGACTGGGAAAGATGCACTTAGCCGAGTGCTTCACTTAACCGGCTCTTTGTAGTGATCAATAGGGATCTGAACACCAAGACCCTTACCAAGCAAAACTGTCAGTCATGTCAAAAGTTATGTTGATTTATTTTTATTTTTGTGTCACCTTACAATTACATGCCTCCCCCTCCCCCTGATTAAAAAATTACCATTGGAACTTGGGTCTTACGCAAATAATTAGCTTACTGCCAAAGCTTACCTTTGGCGACTTTGCCTTTGCCTTTAGATTCTCTCAGCTTGGTATTCCTAATATATCCTCCTGAGGAACTCTGAGCTAGCCCTTCCCCAGTGGGAGACTGACTGGAGGTTAGAATGGTGTCAGTGTTAGTCCTGTGGGCTGGGGATGAGGAAGTGGTAATGGAGGGGTCTGACTCCAGGAGACTACCTAAACTTTCTGCCGCTCGAGACTTTTCAATCCTTTGATCTTCATCCTGGGAACAAAGCTGGTCCTCTGAATCGTCTGTTTTCTCACAAGGGCTCGCAGCTTCAGATTGTAGGCTTTCCTCTGCTTCTTCTTCCTGTGTGGTCTTAAAAATTACAGTAGTCAAATACAATAGTCAATTTGGCTTAAAACCTTTTCGTGATGTTTTACCATTCCCATATACAGCTAAAGAGAATATCTGACAAATACACTACAGTAAAATCTCCCTTAGCGGACACATCCCAATAGGGGACACCTCCCAATAGCGGACAGTTTTTAATTCCCCGGCAGAGTCCCATAGGACTTAATGTATTTGTACCCTCTGAATAGGGAACACTCCCAATTGCAGATGCGGACACTCCCAATAGGGGAGAAAACACTTCTAATGCTTACGTGCTGGCCCTACCTTGTACACAGGGCCGCCATTACAACAGAACAGAAGCAGAAAACCGCTGTTTAAATAGTGGTCTACTGCTTCTGTACGTCTGCCGGCAACATCATTCACCCCCCTCACCTCCCCCCCCCCCCCCATCTCTATTACCCTTGTGCCACATCATTTTCCCTTCATTCCCGCCCCCCCTCCCCCCCCCCCGTGCTATTTCATTCCCCCCATATTATCACCCCATCTTTACCACCCCTTATGCCATTTCATCCCTGTGCCATTTCTTTCCCCCCTTTATCCCCTCTGTGCCTTTTTATTCCTCCTTTATCCCCTATGCCACTTTATTTCTCCTGTGCCAAATCATCCCTTTTACCCGTTATGCCACATCAGTTTTTTCCTTCCCTCCTCAACCTGCTGTTCTTCTTACCTGGCCTGAAGGCTCAGGTGCAGGGGCTCTCAGTGGGTTTGTGGTTCTCCTGACATCCTCTGCGCTGCACCAACTGAGAGGCTGTGAGAACCAGCGGCTGAGGGCACTGACGAGTGAAGCTCCTGACGTCACTCGCCAGTGCCCGGAGCGACCACTGCTGCTATTAGTAAGTGCAGCGTAGAGGTCGTCAGTAGAAAGTCAAACCCGCTGAGAGCCCCTGCACCTGAGCCTGCTGGCCATGTAAGAAAAACAACAGGGGGAGGAGAGAAGGGGAAAAGAGATGTGGCACAAGGGGTGAGGGAGCACGGGGGGGGGGGGGGGGGTTGGGAATGGCACAGGATTTGGACAAGAGGGGGATGATGAATTTGCACACCGGTAATAAAGGGGAATAAAGCGGTAACGGGTATAAAGGGTGGATGAAATGGCATAGGGTGGTGATAAGGGCACTGGGAGATGAAATCGTAATATTGCTTTTTATCATGATTTACAGGTAATTATACTCTGGAGTGAGTACAGCACAGTATTTGGTCATTTAGAGTGGTATTTTTGAGCCTTTTTTCCCCAATAGGGGACATCTCTCAATAGCGGAAACTTTTTTATTCCCCGTGAGTGTCCGCTATTGGGAGATTCTACTGTAGAATATATAGACAATTTTTCAACTAATAAGCTTCCAGCTGTTGCAAAACTACAACTTCCAGCATGTCCGGACAGCCAAATGCTGTATAATATATTATACAGCCTTTGGCTGTAAAATTCTCCAATATTCCAAACCCATAATTGATTGATAATACATTTCGTTTTGACAGTCTTACCTCAGGACACAGTTTTTGTTCCCTGCCGACAGTTTGCTCCTTTAGTTTGTTCCTCGATGGTCGCTGTCGTTTCACTTTAAGAGCAAGCTGTGCTTTGGCTCTGTGGGCGCTGGTGTCCAAACGCTGGATCTCTCCCACGCACGCATCAAAATCTAAGTGTCAATCAAACATTGTCAGAACGTTCCAGTCTAAACAAGTAATTCTATCTTAAATAATGTTAATCAGACTCATCAGAACTATTGTTAAACCACTACATTATTCTGCTTTAAATCATTGTATCCATCTACAGACAAAACCTTATGGTTTATGGCATCAATAAAGGTGCATTCACATCTCGGATTGCGAATCCGGCAACCAGATATGGTGGGAACATTTTTTAAACCATGTTCTGCCGCATCTGTGCCGTACCCCATCGATTTCAATAAGCCAACTGGAATCAGCTAGTGTTTCATTTTCTGACCATATCAGGTTTCTGAATTCGTTTGAAAACTGCGGTCTGTTGCGCTTTAAAAAAACCAAAACCTCATACTGTCAGAAAATGAGGAGCCTGGAAACACTAGCCGATTTTGGTTGGCTCATTCAAATCAATGAGATACGGTGTGGATCTGGCAGGGATATGGCAGGAGCCTGTTTAGAAATTCTCCTACCATATCTAGATGCCGAATTCGCAATTCAAGATGTGACCAAGATGTGCACAGCAACCAATAGAAAATCTTGCATATTATCCAACTGGGATATGCGTATTTTAAACTGGTCAGGTGTGTGAGTTTGGAAGCTAGCCATCCATGTTAGGCACAAGTCAGCCAAACCTACTTCCCAATGCTGATTGTCAGGTTTTTACATGCCCTTTCTGTGTTCCAGCTTGAACAAAGAGGTCTGGGAGCAAGCTCTCCCAATTGAAATAAAGATGCACACTTCAACAGGTTTATATTGGCGTTAAGGAGAATAGTAGCTGACCAAGCAAAAAATACTTGTGCCCGTACTAAATGTTACTCTATGCTAACCAGAGCTCCAAATACCCTAAACATAACCTATTACAGTGAAATCTCCCTTAGTGGACACCTCCCAATAACTGACAGTTTTTAATTCCCCGGCAGAGTCCTATCAGACTTAATGTATTTGCACTTTCTGAATAGGGGGCATTCCCAATAGTGGATGCGGACACACCTAAAAGGGGACAAAAAACTCCCATTAGAGGACAAAACACTCTCAATAGAGGACAAAATGCTCCTAATCGAGGACAAAACACTCCCAATAGGGAATAGAGAACAAAACACTCCCAATAAGGGACAACCGGGCTTATGAGTCGGCCCTACCTTGTACACAGGATTGCCATCAAGGGGTACAGGCAATACCCCAGTGAAGGGCACAGATTTCCAAGGGGCCCCGGCCCACCACTGCAGCCCCCTGTAGCAGCAGAAGACCACTGTTTAAACAGTAGAAAACAAAAGCAGACGAGCGCTCCAATGTGCAGTGATCCCCAGACAAATAAATGGATCCACAGGTTGGATAAAACTCTCAAACGCTCAAAGAATTCAATGCCCTACTACTCTATTAGGCCAGATAGCACATGTAGAGGTAATAGACCAACCAACAGAATAACCCTAGGGGGTTAAATATCCTCCAAATTACATGTGCTACAGATAAGGTAAAACGTAACTTATTATTCTAAACTAAACGTAGCGAAAAGGTGAGAAACACACGTTAAAGTGTATAAGAATTGGTAACTCCCTTACCTAGTGTCAAACTCAACATCCCTGTGTCTATTTATTCTTTCATTCCATGTTACTGGATACGGGGACATGCCTCCCTCTCTTGTATAGTAAGCAATATGGACACTGTATTGGATTGTTTTATATCACAATAAGATGGTAACTCCCTCAGGATATTAATGGCACTAATTATATGTGGCTCTCACATAAGGGTACTCAGGCCACTTATATCTGTTGCTCACAGATTGGGGTCACTGTTGGATTGCTCCTGGCGGCTGTGCAGCAAAACACTAACCGTAGCCTGCTGTGCACCGCAGGTAGGGCTATAGGGCCCACTGGCCCAATCTGACCCTACTTAATTTTTTCTTTTTCCCTTTTAGGTTTATTTAAGACATAGTGGAATTGCAGTTAAAACCATACACTGTCCCCCCCTGTCGTTAAGGGGGTAACATTGCATCAGAACCGTGGCATTTTTATGGTTGTCGTGGCAACAAACTACTACCTGTCTTCCATGAGGGAAATGCAAACTAGAATGCTGTTAAACCGCGCCCAAACCGCAAAAGATAACAGAATACAGAGCAGACATCCCAGACTGCCTAGTTATTTAGGCCGTGCGTTTGGCGATTATTTAAAAAAAATGTTTTCATCTGAAAAAGTTTGTTGGGAGATCCGCGTCATACCCATGTGGCACATGGAATGCCAAAGATGCCAAGTACATATTAAGACAGTGTTTTCCAAACAGTGTGTCTCTAGCTGTTGCAAAACTACAACTCCCAGCATGTCCAGACAGCCAAAGGCCAAAGGCTGTGGAGAGGCAAAGTTGCACAGTTGCCCCTAGCAACCAGATTGCTTCTTTCATTTTTCAGAGGCCTTGTTAAGAAATGTAGGGAGTGAGGTGATTGGTTGCTATGGGCAACTGGGCCTCTGTCCAGGTTTTGATAAATCTTCCCCACTATATTAAGAGGAGTGCGCCTCTCGTTACTCCAACAAATCATTTTATTAGGACCAATGGGGGAGATTTATCAAAACCTGTCCAGAGGAAGAGTTGCTGTTTTGCCCATAGCAACCAATCAGATTGCTTCTTTCATTTTGCAGAGGTTGGTTGGTTTGTTGCTATGGGCAACTGGGCAACTTTTCCTCTGGACAGGTTTTGATAAATCTCCCCCAATGTATGTAATGGTGGTCTTCATAAATTGCCCCCAATTTAGATGTTGCTGCAAAACAGCAGATTTATTGCAGACTGTACCTTTCCCAATAAAAGTTAGCAGGAAAATCCATAATAAATCTTCAACTGTAATACGCAGTAATATGAAAACTTCAATAATAAAAAAATAATAATAATATATATATATATATATATATATATATATATATATATATATATGCAAAAAAAAGAACAAATTGCAGCACTCCATAGATGGTTCCAGCATCCCAGACCTGATCAAAATCTATCCAGCATGAGAAACGAAATGGTCCTATGGTAGGACAGAAGGGTTGCTGTGATATGAGCCAATGAATCCACTATTTTTTCACCAAATTTGGAGTGCGGCACCATCAGTTTTCTCATATATGTATATATATATGTTGTGTGTAACTACATATATTAGCTACATATAGGACAGTAGTGGGTGATGCGAGTGATGATGTCATAGCAGTCTGGTCATCATGACATTGTATAAGGAGCGGCTGCCTGGAAATTTCTTTGAGGGTTCTACTGTATGTAGAGGGGGAGTGAGGAAGTGATTTCCTAGAGATTTTCTAGAGTTTATCTAGATATTTACAAGCTATTAAGAAAATGGCGCAGATTTCCGGCCAGCCCATTGAGATTCCATCATCATCCAGTGAGGCCGACACCATTCAATGCATTCGAAAGGTAAGGAGCTGTCCCCTAGCGTTCAGACGCGGAAGATTCCCCATGAAGGTGTCTAGACCGCCGAGAATAAAGTGCTTAACAGAACTTAGAGGGGATATTCCATCAGCCCCGAGGAGCAGGAGGAGGAGAAGATGAATTAAATCTTCAGTTGTCTTGGATGCAGAGGCTATAAGATTTAAGAAAAAAGTCATAAAGTCCAAGCGAGCCTTTATGCAGTACAGATATCCAAGAAGGGTCTCCAGAGTACCAACGCTGGACCCCCATCACTGAAGAGAGAGAGAGTTTCATAGCCTGGATCAGACGATGGCTGAGACACATCACAAACAGAGAAGTGTCCATCACAGCGAGTAACATTGCAAACAGAAGAGCAGAGCCATGTCCATACAGATTTTTCTCCATTTTTTGATGCCAGTCTAAAACAAATGACTATAAAAAGGCTGCGGCAGATCGTGATGGAGATATTACATGATTTCATAACTGTATTGTTCTATACAATAAAATAGTCTGAGTGAGCAATTTTTGGTCTTTTCATGTTTTTTCTTTAAATTGCGTTCACCATGGAAAATAAATAATGTTATTGCGTTATAGTACAATTCATTAATAACGTGGCAATACCTCTTATGTATAGTTATTTTTTGTTTAATGAATTTATTTTAATACTACAGGGCTTTAATGGGAAATAAGTTATTGAAAAACTTTTTTTTTATAAAAATTTTTATGTCCCCATAGGGGACTAATTATAGCAATCATTTGATTGCTTATACTGTTTAGTACTATGCATAGACATAGCACTGATCAGTATTATTGGTGATATTCTTTTTTGGTCTGTCCGATGTCAGACCAGAGGAGAAGACCCCAGGACGACGGCTGGAGCAGGTTAGGGGAACTCTGGCCACCATGTTGGATGATCGAATCCCTGCAACAGTGCCACAGGTGATTCGATCATCCTTTCAAGCGCCCGCATTGCCGTAGAAGTCGTAATCTGTAGGACATCAGTGCAATAGCTGACATCCATCATTACCGGCGGGTCCCTGGCTGCTGATAACAGCTGGGGAGCTCCCGTGCATGATGCGAGCACTGCTCTGGTGCTCGCGTCATGTATAGGACCTAAATGTGACAGTGTATGGTTTTAACTGCAATTCCACTATGTCTTAAATAAACCTAAAAGGGATAAAGTAAAAAATTAAGTAGGGTCAGATTGGGCCAGTGAGCCCTATAGCCGTACCTGCGGTGCACAGCAGGCTACAGTTAGTGTTTTGCTGCACAGCCGCCAGGAGCAATCCAACAGTGACCCCCATCTGTGAGCCACATATATAAGTGGCCTGAGTACCCTTATGTGAGAGCCACATATAATTAGTGCCATTAATATCCTGAGGGAGTTACCATCTTATTGTGATATAAAACAATCCAATACAGTGTCCATATTGCTTACTATACAAGAGAGGGAGGCATGTCCCCGTATCCAGTAACATGGAATGAAAGAATAAATAGACACAGGGTTGTTGAGTTTGACACTAGGTAAGGGAGTTACCAACTGTAGTGGAACACATATATATGCCCGGGCCTCAAAAACAAACAAAATAAACTCATAAATACCTTCCTACGAGCCCCCGTTGGTCTGGCACAGGCCTCACGGTCCGGCAGTGCTGACGTCATTCCACTTCCTGGGGACGGGGACACCGCAGAGCCGTCGGCGTATCACCGGCCGTAGCAATGTCCCGCCCCGGCTGGTGATAGGCTGAGCCCACTGTCATGTAAGAAGCCGGCTAGAGCTCCTTACATGACAGTCGGCTCAGCCTATCACCAGCCGGGGCGGGACATTGCTACGGCCGGTGATACGCCGACGGCTCTGCGGTGTCCCCGTCCCCAGGAAGTGGAATGACGTCAGCACTGCCGGACCGTGAGGCCTGTGCCAGACCAACGGGGGCTCGTAGGAAGGTATGTATGTATGTATTTTTGTTTATTTTTGAGGCACGGGCATGGGCATATGTAAAACAGTACCACTACAGTTGTCCTTTAAGTATTGGTTTTCAGACAGCTAAATGACATTAGTGGAACTGTAATTTTAACATGTGTTTCTCACCTTTTCGCTACGTTTAGTTTAGAATAATAAAAGTTATGTTTTACATTATCTGTAGCACATGTAATTTGGAGGATATTTAACCCCCTAGGGTTATTCTGTTGGTTGGGCAAAGAATTCAATGGACACTCACGTCCTACAGGCTCAGATGGTGATAATGCTCCGCTCAGAAAAAGAGTTCTAAAGTTATTATCGTTTAGGGTCTATTCACACGTACAGTATTCTGCGCAGATTTGATGCTGCAGATTTCAATGTAAACTGAATGACTTGAAATCCCGCGCATCAAATCTGCGCAGAATACTGTACGTGTGAATAGACCCTTAATGAGACACATGTCAAATAAAAAAAAATAAGAGCCTGGTCATTGAGGTAAAAAATGGGTCTGTCCTTAAGGGGTTAAGTACTGAAGTTCCCTTTTAAGGCTAGGGCAACACACAGATGCCCATGAGTGTTATTAAAATACAGGAATTACCTCAACTTTAAGAAGGAACATATCAGCAGTTCATGCTGCCTGAACGACAAGTAGCATTAAACAGAGGCATGGAGCGGGACCACCACATACTATGATTTACTCTTGGGTGTTTCAGAAAAATCTAGTTGCCGGGAACATGGTAAGTAGTCACAGTAGGTGGTACCTGCAGCTTGTCTGTTCCCTGCAGACCTTGAGTGATGCATATCTTTCTGTACACACATGGCTGGTAGCACATAAGCAGCCACCTGAGGACCACACCAATGACTACTTGCCCCATTCCTAGCTTTTAAAACTATGCATTCTTTAAAACGCACAAGTGTAAATCATGGTGTGCTGTGATTGTGCTCTCTTGCTCAGTTTCATGCTGCTTGTGGTGCTGGCCCCACCTCATGCATGTCCAGTAGATGCTGGACCCACTTCTGGGACCTATTACTTAACTCCTGACCACCTCCGGCGGCCACAAGAAGGCTGTAAGGGACCCACTATCTCGAGATAGGTGTAGATACCAAAGGAACAAAATATGGTACAAAATATCCAGACATGAATAACCCTGTAATGTTTAACCCCTTAAGGACCAAGCCCATTTTGACCTTAAGGACCAGGCCAATTTTATTTTAGCATTTTCATTTTTTCCTCCTCGTCTTCTAAAAATGTTAGCTTTTTTATATTTTTATCCACAGACTAATATGAGGGCTTGTTTTTTGCGTGACCAGTTGTCCTGCGTAATGAAAACACTAATTGTACCATAAAATATGTGGAAAAAATACTATTTGTGTGGGGAAATTAAAAATAAAACCGCAATTTTGCAAATTTTGGAAGGATTCGTTTTCACGCCATACAATTTAGGGTAAAAATTACATGCGTTCTTTATTCTGTGGGTCAATACGATTAAAATGATACCCATGATTATATACTTTTCTATTATTGTTGCGCTTAAAAAAAACAATCGCAAACTTTTTAACATAATTAGTACGTTTAAAATCCTATTTTGACGACCTATAACTTTTTCATTTTTCCGCATAAGCGGCGTTATGAGGGCTCATTTTTTGCGCCATGATCTGTACTTTTTATTGATACCACATTTGTGGTTATAAAACTTATAAATTTTTTATTTTTTTGAATAAAATGTGACAAAAAAGTATCAATTTTGCGCTTTTTTTATTTTTACGTTCCCTCCGTTCACGGTACGTGATCAATAACATATTTTAATAGTTCGGACATTTACGCATGAGGCGATACCAAATATGTGTATTCATTTTTGTATTTTTTTTTTTTACACTTTATGGGGGTAAAATGTAAAATTTTTATTGGGGAAGGGGATTTTTCAAATTATTATTTTTTTTTACTACTTTCATTTTTACACTTTAATAGTCCCCATAGGGACTATCTATAGCAATTGTTGGATTGCTAATACTGTTCAGTGTTATGCATAGGACATAGCACTGATCAGTATTATCGGTCATCTTCTGCTCTGGTTTGCTTGATCTCAGACCAGAATAGAAGACCCCGGGAGACGGCCGGAGCCAGGTGAGGGGACCTCCGGCCGCCATGCTGGCTGATTGGATCACCGCAGCAGTGCAGCGGGCGATCCGATCATCCATTGAAAATACCGCACTGCCGCGATCTGTATCGATCACGGCATCTGAGGGGTTATTGGTGGACATCCATGCGATCGTGGATTTCCGCCATTACCGGCGGGTCCCTGGCTGCTGATAGCTGCCGAGACCTGCCGCGCATGACACGTGCACAGGTCCGGTGCCCGCAAATGTACGTCATGGTGCGTTATGTATTACGGCACCATGACGTACATTTATGTCCATTGTTGTTAAGGGGTTAAGGACCAAGCCCATTTTGACCTTTGACTTTATTTTAGCATTTTCGTTTTTTTACCTTCGCCTTCTGAAAATCTTAACTCTTATATTTTCATCTACAGACCATGAGGGCTTGTTTTTTGCAGGACCAGTTGTCCTTTTTAATGACATCACTCATTTTACCATAAAATGTATGGCGCAGCCAAACAAAATACTATTTGTGTAGGGAAACTGAACAGAAAGCCACAATGTTGCAAATTTTGGAAGGTTTCGTTTTCATGCCATACAATTTAAGGTAAAAATTAAGTGTTCATTATTCTGTGGGTCAATACAGTTAAAATGATACCCATGAGTACATACTTTTCTATTATTGTACCGCTTTAAAAAAAAAAAATCGCAACCGTTTTAACGAAATTAGTACATTTAAAATCCCTCTATTTTGAAGACCTATTACTTTTTCATTTTTCCGTATAAGCGACGGTATGAGGGCTCATTTTTTGCGCCGTGATCTGTACTTTTTTTTATGCCATATTTATGTATATAAAACTTTTAATACATTTTTGGGGAATAAAATGTGAAAAAAAAAAAGCAGCAATATTGGCCATTTTTATTTTTTTTACTTGTTTACATTCACGCCGTTCACTGTACGTGATCATTAACATTGTATTTTAATAGTTTGGCCATTTATGCATGCAGTGATACCAACTATGTTTATTAATTTTTTTTAAACACTTTTTGGGGGGGGTAAAATGGGAAAAAGGGCCAATTGACTTTTTTTATGGGGAGATTTTCCCTTTTTTTTTTTTTTTTTTTTTTTTTTTTCCCTTTTTTACACACTTCTTTCATACTTTTTATGTCCCCATAGGGGACTATTCATAGTAATCACTTGGTTGCTAATACTGTTCAGTGCTATGCATAAGGCATAGCACTGATCAGTATTATCGGTGATCTTCTGCTCTGGTCTGCTGGAAGGCAGATCAGAGCAGAAGGAACCGGGAAGGCTGCAGAGGCAGGTGAGGAGACCTCTGTCCACCATGTTAGCTGATCTGATCCTCACGGCCGTGCAGCAGGCGATCAGATCAGCCTAAAATGTAGATTCACTGCCACAGATGCCGTGATCTGTATCTATGACGGCATCTGAGGGGTTAATGGCGGACATCCGCAAGATTTTTTTTTTTTCACAATTACCAAATACAGAAGGCTCTAGGGTAGATTCTTCTGGTTCCAGTTCAGCTGTAGCCTCTGCAGGAGATGTCGCAGTGTGTTGCACAGATTCCTCAATTTCATGTTTATTGTTTGGGATCACTTGGCGTTTTTGTTCATATGCAGCAAGTTTGCTCTCGAGATCTGTAATCTAAAAATTAAAGCAGAAGTTCTTTAGTTATTTTTACTTAGACCCAACTCATACCATGAAATAGATAGACATATAGACACACACACACACACATTACATATATACACATTTGAGGAGATTTATAAAATTTTGCATTGAGGAAAAGTTGACCAGTTTCCCTTAGCAACCAATCAGATCGCTTCTTTCTCTGCACACATTTTGATAAAACATCCCCATTGTATTAAAAAAAAAAAAAAAAATTATATTATAATATATATATACACACACATATATGTGATACATGATATTCCCGAAGACACTATTTTAATAACTGTAGAAATTCATTCTAATCCATTAGTTAAGTGGCGTATGAATTATACCTATTTTAAGCCTGCTGGCGATGATTTAAGTGTTTTCAAATATATTTTGAAAGTATCATCATCTTCATGAAGAGGTTTAAGTTTAACATTGCCGCCTACACAACTGCTGTACTTGGCCAATTTAAAAATTTCAAGCATATTTTTAAAAGATTGTGCAGCAAAATAGAATTTTAGAAGGAAACTAATATAAAATGTTGCAAGATTCCTTAACTACCAAATCACACACTAAGAACTGAACTTCCCCAATTCCCAGTGAACAGAGGCAAATGAATGATCAAGTTACCCATATACTGTGGTTCCTCAACATACGATGGTAATCCGTTCCAAATGGACCATCGTATGTTGAGGGATCCGTGCAATGTAAAGTATAGGACAGTGGTCTACAACCTGCAGACCTCCAGATGTTGCAAAACTACAACACCCAGCATGCCCGGACAGCCAACGGCTGTCCGGGCATGCTGGGAGTTGTAGTTTTGCAACATCTGGAGGTCCGCAGGTTGAAGACCACTGGTATTGGAGGTTATACTCACGTGTCCCCGCCGCTCCGGATCGTCACCGCTGCCCTGGATGTCGCCTGCCATCGCTGTCGCCGCGTCCCCGAGGTGTCCCCGACGCTCCGGCAACTCCTCTGCTTCCCCGGCATCCTCGCTCTCCGTCGCTGCCATCACGTCGCTATGCACGCCGCTCCTATTGGATAACGGGACGGCGTGCGCAGCGACGTGATGACGACAATGGAGAGTGCCGACGATGCAGGGGATCCCGAGGAGTACGCTCCGGAGCCCCGAGGACAGGTAAGTAATCGACAGCGGACCACACGGGGCACCGTAAATGGCTATCCGGTGGCAGCTGAAGCAGTCTGCGCTGCCGGATAGCCGTTTATGCGATGGCCCCGACATACAAAAGCATCGTATGTTGATGCTGCCTTCAACATGCGATGGCCTCTGAGAGGCCATCGCATGTTGAAATGATCGTATGTCGGGGCCATCGTAGGTCGGGGGGGAGAGGGGGTTTCACTGTATATTCATCCAGTATAAAAATGCAAGATGTAGATAACATATCAGGAGTGTGATGTTGGTCACTCAATTGTAAATAGATGTATCCTGAACTGTAAGAACATTTATGACGGAAGTATAACATAGAAACAAACTTTTAAGGCCAGATTCACACCAAGACAATATGGACACACTTTTTCTATATTATGGCCCTAAATCCTGGCCCAATCGTGAGACTAACAAGCCAAACAGAGCATTGCAGTTCAGTATGATGCCATCAGTTTGGTTCATTAGACATGTGGCCATTATATATATATGCACAATTGCACCTGTATTGTACTGATGTGACTACAGCCTAAGAACTTGTCTTTTTATTGCTTTGGGAGAAATCTGCAACCAACCACAGCTTTCAGGGCTATATCCACTCTCAATAATGGCTCTATATACAGTCATGGCCGTAAATGTTGGCACGTCTGAAATTTTTCTAGAAAATGAAGTATTTCTCACAGAAAAGGATTGCAGTAACACATGTTTTGCTATACACATGTTTATTCCCTTTGTGTGTATTGGAACTAAACCAAAAAAGGGAGGAAAAAAAGCAAAATTGGACATAAAGTCCCCCCAAACTCCAAAAATGGTCTGATTATTGGACAAAATTATTGGCACCCTTTGTGGAAAAATAAGATTGTTTCAAGCATGTGATGATCCTTTAAACTCACCTGGGGCAAGTAACAGGTGTCGGCATTATAAAAATCACCCCTGAAAGCAGATAAAAAGGAGAGAAGTTCACTTAGTCTTTGCATTGTGCATCTGTGTGTGCCACACTAAGCATGGACAACAGAAAGAGGACAGGAGAACTGTCCGAGGACTTGAGAACCAAAATTGTGGAAAAATATCAACTCAAGATTACAAGTCCATCTCCAGAGATCTAGATTTGCCTTTGTCCACAGTGCGCAACATTATCAAGAAGTTTGCAACCCATGGCACTGTAGCTAATCTCCCTGGGCATGGACGGAAGAGAAAAATTGATGAAAGGTGCCAACACAGGATAGTCCGGATGATGGATAAGCAGCCCCAAACAAGTTCCAAAGATATTCAAGCTGTCCTGCAGGCTCAGGGAGCATCAGTGTCAGCGCAAACTATCTGTCGACATTAAAATGAAACGAAACGCTATGGCAGGAGACCCAGGAGGAACCCACTGCTGACACAGACATATAAAAGCAAGGACTACATTTTGCCAAAATGAACTTGAGTAAGCCAAAATCCTTGTGGGAAAACGTCTTGTGGACAGATGAGACCAAGATAGAGCTTTTTGGTAAAGCACATCATTCTACTGTTTACCGAAAACGGAATGAGGCCTACAAAGAACACAGTACCTACAGTCAAATATGGTGGAGGTTCAATGATGTTTTGGGGTTGTTTTGCTGCCTCTGGCACTGGGTGCCTTGAATGTGTGCAAGGCTTCATAAAATCTGAGGATTACCAACAGATTTTGGGTCGCACCATACAGCCCAGTGTCAGAAAGCTGGGTTTGCGTCCGAGATCTTGGGTCTTCCAGCAGGACAATGACCCCAAACATACGTCAGAAAGCACCCAGAAATGGATAGCAACAAAGCGCTGGAGAGTTCTGAAGTGGCCAGCAATGAGTCCAGATCTAAATCCCATTGAACACCTGTGGAGAGATCTTAAAATTTTCCAATAAGAGAGACCTGAAGCAGTTTGCAAAGGAAGAGTGGTACAACATTCCGGCTGAGAGGTGTAAGAAGCTTATTGATTGTTATAGGAAGCGACTGATTTCAGTTATTTTTTCCAAAGGGTGTGCAACCAAATATTAAGTTAAGTGTACATTAATTTTGTCCAGCCCATTTTTTGAGTTTGGTGTGACATTATGTCCAATTTGCTTTTTTTGGTTTAGTTCCAATACACAAAAAATTAATAAACATATGTATAGCAAAACATGTGTTACTGCAATCCTTTTCTGTGAGAAATACTTCATTTTCTAGAAAAATTTAAGGGGTGCCAACATTTACGGCCATGACTGTAACCAAAAAGAAAAAGTCAATTTGCAATAGGTTATAATTAAAAAAGTCTAATTTCTACAGCTCCTATGCAGAGCTATGCGTCTCCAAGTTAACAAACAACAGATCTGTACAGTCTGATCCTCAAGTCATATTTTAAAATGTCATGTTACCAAACATGTAAGCATAAGGTGAGGGCAAATGGCAGAAAATCTGACTGATTAGATCTACAGGGTCTTTGTCGTCTGTTCACATGGCAACCGATACATTTGTTTCAGAGCCATAAAACCCAAATGATAGGAGATTTTTAATAAAGAACAAATAAAAAATAGCTTTTCTTTTTTAAATAAAGAGAAAAAATTAAAAGGTGTGTGGCGTGATGTCACATAGGGGCGTGGTGTGATGTCATGACCACAGCCGTCCGAACCCATCGTTCTGAACATATTGCATGGAGATCGCGGGGGTCCCAGCAGCTGGACCACTGCAATTAGGCATCTTATCCCCTATCTGAAGAACAGATATCTAGGGACAGAGTACCTCCTTTAAATAGAAGAGCCTTACCCTTGCATGTAGAAGATTCAATTGTTCAGTATGTTGTCGGTCCTTTTCTTTTAAAAGCTCCTTGTGTTCCATTTCTTTCTTTTCAAATTCTATTTCCCTATAAATAAAAAAAGAAATAATGTAACAATTACATGGGGATTCCAAAGGATGACAATGAAAAAACAATGATCACAGATTGTCAACTGGTGATAACTATTGCTCCGTTCATAAAGGGGAAGGTGCACATGGGTTCTCCAACCTTGTAAAGTGATATCATTATGATTAGTGGGGTCCAATCTATGGGAGCTGTACCAAGAATGAGAATGGAGGGGACACAGCCGTGGTTTTCAGCAGCATCTCCATCTAAGTTTTCCATGCACAGTAATACCCCAACCAACAAGATGTGCAAGGAACTGAAGACAAAATGGGGCTTTAAATGGGGCTTTCAGCTGAATTCGGGCCATGTTCACATGGCTAAAAATCTGCACATTTGAATGTACCGGGGGGAGCTAGGATTGCTCAGAAATGCACCATCTTATAGATGGCAATGGATTTTCGAGAGGAATTGAATAGACGTGTGTTCTTTCAGAGGATGCCGGAATCAGGATTTCTGCAGCAGAAACATCCTCCGCGTGCACAGTGCAGCAGAATCCCTTTCAAATCAATGGGACTCCAGGGGAAATTCCTAGCGGAGTATTCCCCTGGAATTACGCTTCAAAAATTCAGCCATGTGAACACAGCCTTCTGCTCTAACAAGTAGGATTGGGGGAAAAACACAGCCACTTCTCAGGTAATCTTAATAAACAAAACAGACAAAAAACAGGGAGCAGTATATCCCAATAGTCTACAAATGTATCCCCTATATGTATATGGGAATTAATATGTGAACCCCATAAACAACGTAAACAAAGACCAAAGAAGAACAATCTGAGTCACTTATAAGGGAATCATATGTCTTGGCGACAAAAAGTTTATTAAACGTATACAGTGACCCCCCCGACCTACGATGGCCCCGACATACGATAATTGCAACATACAATGGCCTCTCAGAGGCCATCACATGTTGAAGGCAGCATCAACATACGATGCTTTTTTATGTCAGGGCCATCCGGCAGCGCAGACTACTTCAACTGCTGACGGATAGCCGTTTAAGGGGCCCTGTGTGGTCCGGAGAGTATCACTCACCTGTCCCCGACGTTCCGGACTGTCCTCTTTGGCCTCCGCTGCATGGCTGTCGCTCCAGGGCAGCGTCGGAGCAGCGGGAACACGTGAGTATAACTTTCTATTAGGGATGTCCCGATACCGATACTGGTATCGGGGCAGATACTAGCCATTTGCATGGTATCGGGGACTCGTTTAACCCCTTAAGGACACATGACATACTGGAACGTCATGTGTCCACTCCCGATCTATAACACGGGGCCACGCGGGTCGGGCCCGGCCTCTAACAACGGCCGGGACCCATGGCTAATAGCGTGCGGCATTGATCGCATCGATCAATAAGTCCTATCCATTCATAAATGGTACCGCTAAAAACTTCAGATCACGGCGCAAAAAATGAGCCCTCATACCGCACCATACACGGAAAAATAAAAAGTTATAGGGGTCAGAAGATGACAATTTTAAACGTATTAATTTTCCTGAATGTAGTTATGATTTTTTCCAGAAGTACGACAAAATCAAACCTATATAAGTAGGGTATCATTTTAATCGTATGGACCTACAGAATAAAGATAAGGTGTCATTTTTACCGAAAAATGTACTACGTAGAAACGGAAGCCCCCAAAAGTTACAAAATGGCGTTTTTTTTTCCAATTTTGTCTTACAATGATTTTTTTTTCCGTTTCACCGTAGATTTTTGGGCACAATGACTGACGTCATTACAAAGTAGAATTGGTGGCGCAAAAAATAAGCCATAATATGGATTTTTAGGTGCAAAATTGAAAGAGTTATGATTTTTTAAAGGCAAGGAGCAAAAAAACGAAAATGCAAAAACGGAAAACCCCCCGGTCCTTAAGGGGTTAATGTCCCCGATATCATGCCCGATACCTGGTGCCCCTCTGCTGCCCCGTTCTCCCGTCCTCCGGTGTGCATCATAGTGTTCCATGGAGGAGCATGTGACACACACGTCACTCCGCCTCCTCCCCTGCGCCCAGCGTAACGCTACGCAGGAAGCAGAGTGACGTGTATGTCACATGCTCCTCCATAGGACGACAAGATGCGGACCGGAGGACGGGGCAGCAGAGCGGCAGCACCCGACCCGAGGAGGTGGCTGCTACTAATGTCTAATAAGGGGAGGGGGGGCCCTGCTGCTGTCTAATAGGGGGGGCCTGCAGCTGTCTAATAGGGGGGGGGGGCCCTGCTGCTGTCTAATAGGGGGGGGGGGGAGGGCCCTGCTGCTGTCTAAACGGGGGGGGGGGGGGGCCTGCTGCTGTCTAGACGGGGGGGGGGGGGGGCCTGCTGCTGTTTAAATGGGGGCCCACTGTCTAAAGGGGGGCTGCTGTCTACAGGGGGGGCTTCTACTAATGACTGTCAGGGGGCTGCTGCTAATGTCTGCAAGGGGACACTACCTACTATTGAAGGCAATCTTACAGCAGAGTCATCTGCACTAACTTGAATTTATAGGTAGATAGGTCAGGTGACCCGGTTTCTACCGCTGCTCATCATGTGGTCATCGGTCTCACTGCCAATGAAAATTCCCTGTTCTGCCAGATGGTTCATTTGGAACGAATTACCATCGTATGTTGAGGGATCACTGTACAATTAAATTACAAACAGTATAAAAAGTGAATACAAGAGAAATACATCATCAAAAGCGATATCACCGGCCCTGTATCAAGATTATCGATAGAAAAACATATCAGATAGGTCACAGCTATAGCAGCAATGAGACAATAATAAAACGTAATAGGAGACTGTCCTATATGTTAAGGCAGCTACTAGTGGGTGAGACATATATATCAACCCTACAAATGCTCAATTAAGAGTAAGGTACCTAGTTTTGAAAAGTGACAAGTGCAGTCTTAACAATAAGATGAGCTGAACATACTGATACAGACATAACTGATTCCAGTAACAATCACAAACGATAGCAGGAGTCGGGATAGCGCCACTCCAACGCACATTTCAGTACGTCACCTTCGTCTGGGGTGGGCGTTTGTAGGGTGGATATATATGTCTCACCCACTAGTAGCTGCCTTAAAAGGGTACTCTGCTGCTCAGCGTTTGGAACAAACTGTTCCGAAAGCTGGAGCCGGGAGCTCGTGACATCATAGCCCCACCCCCTCATGACGACACACCCCGCCCCCTCTATGCAAGGCCCCCTCCCACAGGGTTGCATTCAGGGGGTGGGGCGTGGCGTCATGAGGAGGCGGAACTATGACATCACAAGCTCCCAGCTCCAGCATTCGGAACTGTTTTTTCTATATGTTAAAGGGGTACTCCGCTGCTCAGCGTTTGGAACAGTCTCCTATTATGTTTTATTATTGTCTCATTACTGCTAAAGCTGTGACCTATCTGATATGTCCTTCTATCGATAATCTTGATGCAGGGCTGGTGAGATTGCCATTTGATGCTGTATTTCTCACTTATTCACTTTTTATACTGTTTGTAATTTAATTGTATAAGTTTAACAACCTTTTTGTCGCCAAGACATATGATTCACTTATAAAGTGACTGATTGTTCTTCTTTGGTTTTTGTTTACAGGTAATCTAAATAGTAGAAAGGGTGGCTGTATTCACGAATCATCCTGACTTGCGCTTACACCAAATGATACCATAAGCGTTAAGTGCCGCGAAATCTGAGTATGCTGATGAAGAGAGAGGACTACTAAAAACGGCAATGTAATGAAGACGACTACTAAGACACCTATGGTAGGAAGGCTTACAGCAGGATGATGCAGTTAAGTAGAACAGTGTTTCCCAACCAGGGAGCCTTTAGCTGTTGCAAAACTACAACTCCCAGTATGCCCGGACAGCCAAAGGCTGTCCGGGTGGGCTGGGAGTTGTGGTTTTGCAAAAGCTG
Organism: Hyla sarda; assembly: GCF_029499605.1. NCBI lineage: Eukaryota > Metazoa > Chordata > Amphibia > Anura > Hylidae > Hyla > Hyla sarda. The sequence goes on from NC_079196.1 coordinate 54,781,941, forward strand.
GTGGCACCCTGGTTGGAAAACACTGGAGTAGAAAGATAAAAAAAAGTGAATTCAAATGTCTTTTAAACACTAAACTTCCTAGTCTGTGAGCAAATTGTGATAAAGGAGGTAACGTAACCTACTTCAACTGAAAATCCTTCAGTAACTTCTTGGCCTTGGTATATTTCTTCTCCAGGGTATCGTACTGTTCCTGCGTTTCTTTCAGATGTTCATTGACCGTCTTACACAGCGCTTGAGCCTCCAGCCAGTAGGTCTCCAACTTCTTAACCTTTTCCTTGTTTTCCTCTACAGACTGTTGATATTTCAGACGGTTGGTTTCCCAATCCATCTTCTCATTCTCTGTAGCTTTGATCTACAAAATGTAACAAAAAAAATATATATATTAAAATAATAATTAAAAAAAATATATATATATATATCTATATATCTATATATATCTATATATATATATATATCTATATATATATATCTATATCTATATCTATCTATCTATATCCATACTATTTAACTTTTTTTTACTGCTCAAGTGGATATTCTATAGAAAATATTTTTGGAAGATCTACTTTCAGCACTAGATAGTAATTACATAAAAAGTTATTCTACTGGTTGCAAGAGCTAAATACTGTACAATAATTCTATTACAATACATCTACATAGTTTCAAGAAATATATATTGGTAACAAGTAACTGAATGACATCTTGAAAAGTATACACCCTGTTCCAAAAATATTATGCAAATTCTATTTAAGCCCTTAAGGACCAGGCCATTTTACACCTTAGGACCGGAGCGTTTTTTGAACATCTGACCACTGTCACTTTAAACATTAATAACTCTGGAATGCTTTTACCTATCATTCTGATTCAGAGATTGTTTTTTCGTGACATATTCTACTTTATGTTATTGGTAAAATTTTGTCGATACTTGCATCGTTTCTTAGTGAAAAATTCCAAAATTTGCTGAAAAAATAGAAAATTTTGCATTTTTCTAACTTTGAAGCTCTCTGCTTGTAAGGAAAATGGATATTCCAAATAAAAAAAAATGTATTCACAAATACAATATGTCTACTTTATGTTTGCATCATAAAATTGATGTGTTTTTACTTTTGGAAGACACCAGAGCTTCAACGGTCAGCAGCAATTTTCCCATTTTTCACTAAATTTTCAAACTCACTATTTTTCAGGGACCAGTTCATGTTTGAAGTGGATTTGAAGGGTCTGCATATTAGAAATACCCCACAAATGACCCCATTATAAAAACTGCACCCCCCAAAGTATACAAAATGATATTCAGTCAGAGTTTTAACCCGTTAGGTGTTTCACAGGAATAGCAGCAAAGTGAAGGAGAAAATTCACCATCTTCATTTTTTACACTCGCATGTTCTTGTAGACCCAATTTTAGAATTTTTACAAGGGGTAAAAGGAGAAAATGTATACCTATATTTGTAGCCCAATTTCTCTCGAGTAAGCACATACCTCATATGTCTATGTAAAGTGTTCGGCGGGCGCAGTAGAGGGCTCAGAAGCGAAGGAGCGACAAGGGGATTTTGGAGAGTACGTTTTTCTGAAATGGTTTTTGGGGGGCATGTTGCATTTAGGAAGCCCCTATGGTACCAGAACAGCAAAAAATCCCACATGGCATACCATTTTGGAAACTAGACCCCTTGGGGAACTTAACAAGGGGTAAAGTGAACCTTAATACCCCACAGGTGTTTCACGACTTTTGCATATGTAAAAAAAAATTATTTTTTTCCACTAAAATGTGTGTTTCCCCCCAAATTTCAAATTTTTGCAAGGGTTAATAGCAGAAAATACCCCCCCAAAATTTGTAACTCCATCTCTTCTGAGTATGAAGGTACCCCATAAGTGGACCTGAAGTGCACTACGGGCGAACTACAATGCTCAGAAGAGAAGGCATCATATTTGGCTTTTGGAGAGCAAATTTTGGTCGGTGGGCATGTCGCATTTAGGAAGCCCCTATGGTGCTAGGACAGCAAAATAACCCCAACATGGCTAACCATTTTGGAAACTAGACCCCTTGAGGAACGTAACAAGGGGTACAGTGAGCATTTACCCCCCACTGGTGGCTGTCAGAACTTTGGAACAGTGGGCTGTACAAAATTTTTAATTTGCACAGCCCACTGTTCCAAAGATCTGTCAGACACCAGTGGGGTGTAAATTCTCACTGCACCCCTCATTACATTCCGTGAGGGGTGTAGTTTCCGAAATGGGGTCACATGTGGGTTTTTTGTTTTTTTTTGCGTTTGTCAAAACCGCTGTAACAATCAGCCACCCCTGTGCAAATCACCTCAAATGTACATGGTGCACTCTCCCTTCTGGGCCTTGTTGTGCACCCCTAGAGCACTTTGCGCCCACATATGGGGTATCTCCGTAGTCGGGAGAAATTGCATTACAAATTTTGGGGGGCTTTTTTCCCTTTTACCTCTTGTCAAAATGAAAAGTATAGGGCAACACCAGCGTGTTAGTGTAAAAAATTTATTTTTTTACACTAACATGCTGGTGTAGACCCCAACTTCACCTTTTCATAAGGTGTGAAAGGAGAAAAAGCCCCCCAAAATTTGTTAGGCAATTTCTCCCGAGTACGGCGATACCCCATATGTGACCCTAAACTGTTGCCTTGAAATACGACAGGGCTCCAAAGTAAGAGCGCCATGCGCATTTGAGGCCTGAATTAGGGATTTGCATAGGGGTGGACATAGGGGTATTCTACGCCAGTGATTCCCAAACAGGGTGCCTCCAGCTGTTGCAAAACTCCCAGCATGCTTGGACAGTCAACGGCTGTCCGGCAATACTGGGAGTTGTTGTTTTGCAACAGCTGGAGGCTCCATTTTGGAAACAGTGGCGTAACAGACGTTTTTGATTTTTATTGGGGAGGGGGGCTGTGTAGGGGTATGTGTATATGTAGTGTTTTTTACTTTTTATTTTATTTTGTGTTCGTGTAGTGTAGTGTTTTTAGGGTACAGTCACACGGGCGGGGGATTACAGCGAGTTTCCCGCTGCGAGTTTGAGCTGCCGCGCAAAATTTGCTGCATCGCAAACTTGCAGCCTGATACTGACTGTCAGCCCCCTGCCCATGTGAATGTACCCTGTACATTCACAGGGGGGGGGGGGACCTCCAGCTGTTGCAAAACTACAACTCCCAGCATGCACAGTTTATCAGTGCATGCTGGTAGTTATAGTTTTGCAACAGCTGGAGGCACACGGTTGGGAAACACTGAGTTAGGAAACAGACAATGTTTCCCAAACAGTGTGCCTCCAGTTGTTGCAAAACCACAACTCCCAGCATTCTCAGGCATGCTGGGAGTAGTAGTTCGGCAACATCTTTAGAGCCAGATGTTGCCGAACTACAACTCCCAGCATGCTGGGAGTTGTAGTTTTGCAACATCTGGAGGACTACAGTTTGCAGACCACTAATACAGTGGTTCCCAATCTGTGCCCTTCCAGATGTTGCAAAACTACAACTCTCAGTATGCCAAAACTGTCCAGGCATGCTGGGAGTTGTAGTTCTGCAACATCTGAAGGGCCAGATGTTACAGAACTACAACTCCCAGCATGCCTGGACAGTAAGGGCATGCTGAGGATGTGTAGTTTTGCAACATCTGGAAGGGCACAGTGGTCTCCAAACTGTGGACCTCCAGATGTTGCAAAACTGCAACTCCCAGCATGCCCAGACGCCAAGGGCTGTCTGGGCATGCTGGGAGTTGTAGTTTACAGGGTCTCATTACAGTAATGCATGTCGCTTTACGGCGACGTGCATTGCTGTAAAGGGCCCGACCGCGGCTGAAGATCTACTCACCTGTCGCCGCCGCCGCCATCTTCCTCGCCGGGATCCGGGTCTTCAGGGACGAGGTAAGTACCGGGGCCGGTCCCCAGCACTCCCCCGTCCCCCGGTCTTCCTCCCGTCCTCTCCGGACTTCAAGGGGCCGGGCAGGACGGGAGGAAGTAACCCCCCCCCCCTTGCGATTGGTCGGTTAGTTAACCGACGGATCGCAGGGGATCGGAGGAGGTGGCAGGCTTGCCACCTCGCTCCTAGTCTTCAGCATGGTCCTGGCTGTCTGTAACAGCCGGGATCATGCGAAATTACCGGGCGGTCGGGTCCCAGAGACCCGATCAGCCCGGTATCGCCGCAGATCGCAAGGGCGATTTCCCTTGCGATTTGCGGCGATCGCCGACATGGGGGCCTACATGGCCCCCCTCGGCATTTGCCCTGGATGCCTGCTGAAGGATTTCAGCAGGCATCCAGTTCCGATCTCTGCCCGGCGAGCGGCAGAGATCGGAAATACAACAGGACGTTCTCGAACGTCCTTGGGCATTAAAGCCCAGGTAGTGGGGACGTTAGAGAACGTCCTATGTCCTTAACAGGTTAAGTGTCACAAAGATGAAATATTTTGTTTTTCAGTATAACTCATGGATGTCATTGTGTCTCAGGGCTCTTTTGATCACTGAAAACAATCTCGGACAACTGTGATAATTAGATTGCCGGATGAGCCCAATTTAAAGGAAAAACTACTAAAGGTGGGGTGTTCCATATTATTAATCAGAGCACCGTTTTCAAGCAATACGGGAAAGAAAAAAGGATCTCTCTGCTGCCGAAAAGAGTGAAATAGCCTTGGACGAGGTATGAAAAGATTAGATATTTCACAAAAATAGTGCGATGATCAGCCAGAGATTTGTGGCTGATTCAGAGCACAGATGGGTTTGTGCAGATAAAAGCACATTGAGGAAGATTTCTGACAGATCCATGCTTTGGATCAAGAGAGCAGCTGCTAAAATACCATTACATAGCAGTAAACGCATATTTGAAGCTGCTGGTGCCTCTGGAGTCCCACAAACATCAAGGTGTGCATAAACCTTCTATTCAGCCGCCACTAACCAATGCTCACAAGCAGAAATGGCTGCATTGGGCAGAAAAATACATGAAGACTAATTTTCAAACAGTCCTGTTCACTGATGAGTGCCGTGCAACCCTGGATGGTCCAGATGGATGGAGTAGTGGATGGTTAGTAGAAGGCCACCCTGTTCCAACAAGGCTGCGACGTCAGCAAGGCAGTGGTGGAGTCATGTTTTGGGCCGGAATCATGGGAAGAGAGCTGGTTGGCCCTGAGGTGTAAAGAGGACCTCTGCAAAGTATGTGGAGTTTCTGACTGACCACTTTCTTCCCTGGTACAGAAGGAAGAACTATGCTTTCCATAACAAAATCATCTTTATGCATGACAACGCACCATCTCATGCTGCAAAGAATACCTCTGCATCAATGGCTGCTATGGGTATAAAAGGAGAGAAGGTCTTGGCCTCCAGCCTCCCCTGACCTCATTCCTATTTAGAATCTCTGGAGCATCCTCAAGCAAAAGATCTATGAGGGTGGGAGGCAGTTTACATCCAAACAGCAGCTCTGGGAGGCTATTCTGACATCTTGCAAACATATTCAAGCAGAAACTGTCCAAAAACTCACTGGTTGAAAGACTTGTGAAGCTGCTAACAAATAAGGGGTCCTATGTTAAAATGTAACGTGATCTGTTTAAATGTATAAAAAGTTAAAATGGTGTTAAAAGTTTGATTGAAATAGCTTTTGATTTCTGTAAATATGCTGCAAACACAACAAATGACAATTTTCAGTTCTTTACAACCTATAAAGTTTTTCGAAACTTACTGTGCATAATAATTAGGAACAGTGCATTTTTTTTATGTTAAGAGGTTTGTTCAATAAAATTGGAACTCCTAATAGTTGATAACATGAGAATTATGCTGACTGTTCTTTACATCAATTATTTAGGTACATGAGAAAAATACAATTGGCATAATATGGAACAAGGTCTAGTCACAATTGGAGGGAAGAGGAAGGGAGAGAGGAAGAGGAAGGGAGAGAGGAAGAGAGAGAGAGAGAGAGAGAGAGAGAGGAATAGAGAGAGAAATAGAGAGAGAGAGAGAGAGAGAGAGAGAGGAATAGAGAGAGAGAGAGGAAGAGAGAGAGAGAGAGACACACACACACACGGCGGGCGCACTGATCGGTGGCACAGTGAAATCTGACGTGGCGCTGCTGTGCTTAGACATGAGGTCACGTCACCCCCACGGTGACGTGACCTCGCATCTAAGCGCAGCAGCGCCACGTCGGAGTTCAAAGCGCCTCTCCAAGGCAGCCACTGCGGTTCTCTTACAGGGCTGCCGTGGCTGTGTGGGTGATGCAAAAACGCAGCCAGCAGCACCGTTCTCCGGGCTCAGGCATCGCGGGCAAGACGCATTATCGGCAAGGTTAGATGCCGATAACTAATAAAAACATGAATATCGGCCGATAATATCGGCCAATCTGATAATCGGTCGATCCCTAGTCACAATAGTATAGTCAAAATTGTATCCTTTAAAAAGTTATAACCTTTTAAGTGGCTCTTTAAGGTTTTCTATGCTCCCTTACCTGAAGAAAGCATAGGATAAAGGGCAAGACACTGAGCTTGGAGATATATAGTAAGTGACAGCTCTAGCTGTACACAAGTCATACAAGAAAAGCTGTCAGTTACTCTGTATAGAGAAAAAGGGGATAGCTCAGGAGACCTGTCAGATGCGCTTTAACCCTTAGACATCAAAATGACACACCTGTACACCCTTGCCGTCTAGGTCTTACCACAACAGTGCATACCTGAATGTTATGGAGCGTTAAGTGTTTATGAAGAGAGCACAGGAGCTGTACTCACTTCATAGGCGGTAAGAGACGTCTAAGATCCATAGCCAGACACTCACCGCTAATGACTGGCAGCAGCTGTCATTGACATGTCAGATTCAGTGATCAATGCCAATCAGTTGCCGGTAGTTCAGTTGTGCTCATCGGAGTCACTGAGTTAAAATGGCAGTGGCAGCCCCTTATCTATCCTCCTGTTGCCAGATCGACGCTCCATGGATGCAGTCTGGCTGAGCCAGGCTGTATCAGTGAAGTGCTGATCAAACTGTATAATGATATGCAATCTTTTATGATGATAATACACAACTTTTATTGGAAAAGGGGCATTTTTTTATTTAATTTTTTACACTTCATACTTTTATTGAAAAACTATTTTATTTTTTTTACACTTTTTACAGGTTATACTATGCTGCAATACATTTGAACTGCAGCACAGTATGACCTGATCAGCTGCATACAGTACAGCCTGTGTGATCCAGCCTATGGCTGGATCTCACAGGCTTCCGTAGCAGGCAGACAGGAGGCCATGATCTGACCTCCTGCTGCCATAGCAACCAACGGCGACCTGTGATCGCGCTCCCCCTGTCAACACCATAGATACCGTGATCAGGATTGATCACGGCATCTATGGGGTTAATGTCGGCAGTTGCGGCCGGACTAGGGCTGTGATTAGCAGCCAGGTCCCACCGCCGATCCCCTGCGCTGCCCGCAGCAGTGCAGGAGATCACTAGGACGTATGCATACGTCACAGCGCACGAACGTGTCGGAATGTATGCATATGTCCTATAGCAGGAAGGGGTTAAACTGTCCTGGCATGCCAAGCCAGTTTTGTGGCATAATAACCAGCTGTGCCATCATGTGACAGAGAAAAAGACACAGAGGAGTAGAGTAAAGTAGGAATGAGCAGCTTGTAATGGTTATATACTTGTAACACCTCCAGAGAAAATAAAGATATCTTAAAAGCGTAAAGTGACAAGAAAATTAAAGTAAATCTGATGTCTGCATTAATGCACTCTTTAAGCAGAACACGCTCGCACTGAGGGCTTACCCTGTCTTTCAGCTGATTGACTTCAGCATTGGTGACAGCATGCTTCAGCTGGAGCTAAGAAAAAATAAAATAAAAAAAGAACCGAGTGTTAGTAGCGCATCAAACAGTTACATAGGAATCAATGAAAGCAAAGACAACACTCGATCAATGTAAGAAAAATGTTCAACTAAATCAGTGGTCTGCAAAATGCTGGGAGTTGTGGTTTTGCAACATCTGGAGGGCCGTAGTTTGAAGACCACTGAACTAGAAATTTAGATTTTGCATCCCATGTATGTAAACATCCACTATAAATGGCCTGTTCAGATGTGGTGTATTTCTTACAAATTCTTTTCTATGCAAATTCTGCATTAAAAAGCAGCGACCAATTAGGGTATGTTAACACTACAGATTAACACTACAGAATTCCGTGAGTAGAATTCCGCGCTGTGAACATCATCAGTGTTAATGGGTCTTCCGCGAGACCCGTTCCCACTGCAGAATTTCAGTGGCACACAATTCCGCTGCTGAAATTGTTCCACGCAAAGAAAGAACATGTTCATACTTTGCATGGAATTCCACGAGTACTGCACAGCCATCAATGGTGACGGCGCAGTGTGCCGCGGTCCTACCGCTGAAGTATCTTTGTCCGTCGCCTGACGGAATCTCCGCTCGCGAATGAGGCCTGCAAATCCAATGCATTGCCCTATATAGCAGATTCGGGAATGCAAAGGGTGAAATCTATAGCTAATCTGCAGCAAAACATACATGTGACACATAATTAGGAATATTGTCTGTTTATGACTATCCTTTCACAAACATTTGTGTGCATAGGTAGATACATTTGCATAGTCCATCTACATCAGGAAACTGTGCCCGATTTGTGACAGCTAAAAAAAAATTTTTTTTACCCCAATGGTCTTGGATCTGTAATAAAGTTGTAAACTCAGGATGAGCGTAATAAGGTAGATCCTCCTCTCTGGTGGAATTACTGCAGTTATATCAGTGGATGCCAAGTACTACTACATTCTTCTTGCAATTTCTGCACAATTTTTAACCCCCCCCCCCCCCCCCCCCCCCGATCAGTGCGCAAGCAATGAAGGCAATATTTCCATTTTTACAGTACATCGGAATATCCACTTGTTCAATAATAAGCCATTTCAACTTTTGGAACCATATCCACAATATTTTGTATACACAACCTGTGTTGTAATGATTTTAAGAAAATGTCAAGACCAAATAACAAATTCCACCTCCAATAACATCACTGACATATCTAATGTACAAAAACACAATAACGGGGGCAGGTCATATTGGCAGTCGTCTACCTCTTTAAACTTGAGAGCCAGCTGAGACGCATCCATATCTGAAGGGAAGTTCATGTCATCACTTTCTGACAACTCGAATACTTCAACGGAGTTTCCATGTAGATGTGACTCTAGATTATCCTCATCATCCTCATCAAAATCTTCTTCCTGCAGAGAAGGAACACAGGTTTGCCAAAAACTCTTAAAGGGGTACTCCACTGGCCTGCATTCGGAAGTAAATATTCCGAATGCTGTTTTTAACGCTGCGGGGGTCAGCCATGCCCCTTGTGATGTCACGGCCACGCCTCCTATATGCAAGTCTATGGGAGGGAGCGTGACGGCCTTCACACCCCCTCCCATAGACTTGCATTGAGGGGGCATGGTCGTGATGTCAAGAGGGGTGTGGACAACCCCCGCAGGACGAAAATTACTACCAAACGCTGGCCAGTGGAGTACCCCTTTAACCCCTTAAGGGCCAAGCCAATTTTCAACTTAAGGACCAGAGCATTTTTTTGCACATCTGACCTCTGTCACTTTAAAGGGGTTGTGCGCTGCCCTGCAGTTCACAGCGTCAGGAAGTTTAATACTCCAAACGCTGTGTGCGGGCTTCCGTGTTCGCGGACGCCAGGCGTGACGTCTCGCCCGCCCCCTCGTAACGTCTCGCCCGCCCCCTCAACGAAAGTCTATGGGAAGGGGGCGTGACCGCTGCCACGCCCCCTTCTCATAGACTTTGGTAGAGGGGGCGGGCGTGACGTCACGAGGGGGCGGGCGAGACGTCCCGAGGGGGCCGGGGACGTGACGTCCCGAGGGGGCCGGGGACGTGACGTCCCGAGGGGGCCGGGGACGTGACGTCCCGAGGGGGCCGGGGACGTGACGTCCCGAGGGGGCCGGGGACGTGACGTCCCGAGGGGGCCGGGGACGTGACGTCCCGAGGGGGCCGGGGACGTGACGTCCCGAGGGGGCCGGGGACGTGACGTCCCGAGGGGGCCGGGGACGTGACGTCCCGAGGGGGCCGGGGACGTGACGTCCCGAGGGGGCCGGGGACGTGACGTCCCGAGGGGGCCGGGGACGTGACGTCCCGAGGGGGCCGGGGACGTGACGTCCCGAGGGGGCCGGGGACGTGACGTCCCGAGGGGGCCGGGGACGTGACGTCCCGAGGGGGCCGGGGACGTGACGTCCCGAGGGGGCCGGGGACGTGACGTCCCGAGGGGGCCGGGGACGTGACGTCCCGAGGGGGCCGGGGACGTGACGTCCCGAGGGGGCCGGGGACGTGACGTCCCGAGGGGGCCGGGGACGTGACGTCCCGAGGGGGCCGGGGACGTGACGTCCCGAGGGGGCCGGGGACGTGACGTCCCGAGGGGGCCGGGGACGTGACGTCCCGAGGGGGCCGGGGACGTGACGTCCCGAGGGGGCCGGGGACGTGACGTCCCGAGGGGGCCGGGGACGTGACGTCCCGAGGGGGCCGGGGACGTGACGTCCCGAGGGGGCCGGGGACGTGACGTCCCGAGGGGGCCGGGGACGTGACGCCCCGAGGGGGCCGGGGACGTGACGTCCCGAGGGGGCCGGGGACGTGACGTCCCGAGGGGGCCGGGGACGTGACGTCCCGAGGGGGCCGGGGACGTGACGTCCCGAGGGGGCCGGGCGGCCGCGAACACGGAAGCCCGCACACAGCGTTCGGAGTAATGAACTTCCGGACGCTGTGAGCGGAGCTCCGACCTGCAGGGCAGCGCACAACCCCTTTAAGCATTAATAACCCTCGGATGCTTTTACTTATAAATTTGATTCAGAGACTGTTTTTTAGTGACATATTCTACTTTAACATAGTGGTACATTTTCGTCCCCATTATAAAACTGCACCCCTCAAAGTATTCAAAATGACATTCAGAAAGTGTGTTAACCCTTTAGGTGTCTCACAGGAATAGCAGCAAAGTGAAGGAGAAAATTCAAAATCTCCCTTTTTTACACTAACATGTTGTTGTAGACCCAGTTTTTGAATTTTTACAAGGGGTAAAAGGTGAAAACGCCCTCCAAAATGTGTAACCCAATTTATCACAAATAAAGAAATACCTCATATGTGAACGAAAAGTGTTCTGTGGGCACACTAGAGGGCTCAGAAGCGAAGGAGCGACAATGGGATTTTGGAAAGTGAATTTTACAGAAATGGTTTTTGGGTGCAGGTTTCATTTAGGAACCCCTATGGTGCCATAACAGCAAAACAAAAAACCACATGGCATACTATTTTGGAAACTACACTCATCATGGCAAGTTACAAGGGGTACAGTGAGCCTTAACACCCCACAGGTGTTTGACGACTTTTTGGTAAAGTCGGATGTGTAGATGAAATTTTTTTTCCACTAAATGCAGTTTCTTCACCAAATTAACCATCTTTACAAGAGGTAATAGGAGAAAATGCCCCCCAAAAGTATGGAAATACCTCATGTGTGGACGTAAAGTGCTCTGCGGTTGAACTACAATGCTCAGAAGAGAAGGAGTCACATTTGGCTTTTGGAAAGAACATTTTGCTGAAACAGTTTTTTGGGGGCATGTCACATTTAGGAAGCCCCTATGGTGCCGGAACAGCAAAAAAAGCCCCACATGGCACACTATTTGGGAAAAAAAACACCCCTTAAGGCACGTAACAAGGGGTACAGTGAGCCTTTACACCCCACATGAGTTTGACAAATTTCCGCTAATGTTGGACGTGAAAATATAAAATTAAATCTTTTTCACTAAAATGCTGGTTACCCCAAATTTTTCATTTTCGCAAGGGGTAATAGGAGAAAAGGCATCCCAAAATTTTAACCCCGTTTCTTCTGAGTATGGAAATACCCCATATGTGGATGTAAAGTGCTCTGCGGGCGCACTACAATGCTCAGAAGAGAAGGAGCACCATTGAGCTTTTGGAGAGAGATCTTTGGAACAGTGGGCTGTGCAAATGATGAATTAAATTATTCATTTTTACGGACGACTGTTCAAAAAATCTGTCAGACACCTGTGGGGTGTAAATGCTCACTGCACCCCTTATTACATTGCGTGAAGGGTGAAGTTTCCAAAATGGGGGTCAATATGTGGGGGGGTCCACTGTTCTGGCACCATGGGGGCTTTGTAAACGCACATGGCCTTTAATTCCAAAAGCCCAACGGCGCATTGTAGTGCGCCCATATATGGGTTATGTTATTACTCAGAAGAAATGGAGTTACAAATTATGGGGGGCTTTTTTCCCCATTATCCCTTGTGAAAATGAAAAAATTTGGGATAACACCAACATTTTAGTGGAAAAATACAAATCTTTCATTTTCACATCAAACGTTAACGGAAATTTTTCAAACACCTGTGGGGTGTTAAGGCTCACTATACCCCTTGTTGCATTCCTTGAGGGGTGTTTTTTCCAAAATAGTATGCCATGTGTTTTTATTTTTTTTGCTGTTCTGGCACCATAGGGGCTTCCTAAATGTGACATGCCCCCCCAAAAACCATTTCAGAAAAACTCGCTCTCCACATGTGGGTGTCTTTTTTTGGTTTTCTTTTTCCTTTATGTCAGAACTGCTGTAACGATTAGCCACCCCTGGTCTAATCACCTCTAATGTGCATGGCGCTCTCACTCCTGAGCCTGCAGAGCATTTTACATCCACATATGGGGTATGGGGTTCCTTACTCAGAAATTGCGTTACTAATTGTGGGGGTCTTTTTTTCCCCTTTTACCTGTTCTGAAAATGAAAAGTATGGGGCAACACCAGAATGCTTGTGTAAAAAAAAATTTTTTTTTTTACAATAACATACTGGAGTAGACCCCAACTGTAACTTTTCATAAGGCGTAAAAGGAGAACCCCCCCCCCCCAAATTTGTTAGGCAATTTCTCTTGAGTACGGAAATACCCCATATGTGGCGCTCAACTGTTGCCTTGAAATACAACAGGGCTCCGAAGTGAGAGAGCGCCATGCACATTTGAGGCCTAAATAAGGGAATTGCATAGGGATGGACCTAGATGCAAGAATTAGACTTGCCTCCTATACCAAAATTACCCTATGGTAGTGTTTCCCAAACAGTGTGCCTCCAGCTGTTGCAAAACTCACAGCATGCCATGCCTGGACACTCAATGGCTGTCCGGCAATACTGGGAGTTGTTGTGCAACAGCTGGAGGCTCCGTTTTGGAAAGAGTGCCGTGGGGGGGGGTTAGGGGGGGGGGGGGGGGGGGCAATAGCCGACAACTTATACCGAAATATTGGTATAATTTATCGGCTATCTGCCTGAAAGGTCACAGATTATCGGTATCGGCCCTAAAAAAAATCGATATTGGTCGATCCCTAGTAGTTTGGCAACTCCTAGAAGGCAGCAGTGAAGATCACTTACCACTGATCTTCACTGCTGCCTCCGCCGCCTCCTTACTGCCGCCGATCCCGCCGCAATCACCAGTCCCTCGCCGTCCTGAAGTGCTCTGGCACCCGCCACCATCTGCCACCCCCCCCCCCCACCCCCAAATGCTCTGCCCGGACATACAGGGGTGGGCAGATAGTCGGTCAGTCCTGATCGACCAATGGCAGGGGATAGGAGGAGGTGGCACCCCTGCCACCTCACTCCTATCCTTCAGGATGATTGGGGCTGTCTCTGACAGCTCCGATCATCCCTATTTTCTAGCGATGGGGTCACCAAAGACCAGATCAGGCCGGAATTGCTGCAAATTGCCGATCTGAATTGATCGTCGATTTGCGGCGATCGTCGACACGGGGGGGTGCTCAGAATTCCCACGGCCGTACAGGTATGCCCTGTGTCCTTAAGTACCAAGACGTCAGGGTGTACCTGTATGCCCTGTGTCCTTAAGGGGTTAAGCTTGTAAACGTACAAATTGAATTAAAACAGATGTCCTACACATGTCCAGGTTGTTTAGGGGACAAGACTATAGGTCTGCAAGAGAAGGGAATTAAATTTATATTTGTAGTCATAACCCCCAAATGCAACTTAAAGGGGTATTCCAGGCAAAACCTTTTTTTATATATCAACTGGCTCTGGAAAGTTAAACAGATTTGTAAATTACTTCTATTAAAAAAATCTTAATCCTTCCAATAGTTATTAGCTTCTGAAGTTTTCTGTCTAACTGCTCAATGATGATGTCACATCCCGGGAGCTGTGTATGATGGGAGAATATCCCCATAGGAACTACACAGCTCCCGGGACATGAGTCATCAGAGAGCAGTTAGACATAAAACAACAACTCAACTTCAGAAGCTAATAACTATTGGAAGGATTAAGATTTTTTAATAGACGTAATTTACAAATCTGTTTAACTTTCCGGAGCCAGTTGATATATAAAAAAAAGTTTTGGCTTGGAATACCCCTTTAATCATCTCAATTTAATGATAATTAAAAAGGTATCTACAGAATATCTATAATACAAGTCATAAGCAAAAAAACTATAAAAAACAAAAATAAAATAAAAAAAAGGACCAAGAGAGAGTCTACTACCTGTCCAGTGCTGCCCTCCGAGTACTGCTGGTCATACATCTGCTGCTGACATCTCTCCTGCTCCAGGGTCTCGCTGATCAGCCGGGCCACCTCACTCTGGGATCCTGGTTTCTCTCTCCCAATAAGGAACCTAAAATTAAAAAGACAATATATAAAACAGTACTTGTTCTGCCCTAAACAAATTGTTGGTAAGGTGTCTGGACAACCATTTGTGAGGGTCCTCTATGACTTACCTAGTGCTTACCTAGTGATAACAGTGGATTAAAGAAAAAAAGACCTATGCCCATAAACTGATCATTCCAAAATAACCCTAAGGTGTGGTCATAAACGTTTGAATTTAAATCCAGCTTCCTTAAAGGGGATCACAGGATTGCTACGTCAGTATATACATAACCTCTACATTTCATGTAGCTGTCATGCTGACATAGCTGCTCCATGTTCTGGCTCACAAAAAGGGTCCTAGTTGGCTTTTATGATGTCTATGCACTTTAAGAAGTCATATAGGCAGACTTTCACTCTTGCGACAACGACAACCCAGTAAAATCATTAAACACTGTTTACAGGAAGGGTCCTTCTTTTAAGATTTGTCCCAATATTTCTCTTCAGACTAGGCTAGTATCTGGGTTGGAGGCTCCATTTGGGGCTGCCATCCCATGTCCCATTCAGCGGCTGAAAACAGAGTCGGGCGGTCTGCTGCATGATGGACACCATCGGAGTCCGTCAGACCCCACCGACTTTAATGGGGTCTGTTGGGTTTCTGTCTGGTGTCCTGCATTTTAACCAGACAAAAAACAAACATATTCTGTGATGAAAGCTTAAGATTGATCACAAAGCTAGAGTACAATAATATATTCCTGTCAGGTGCTACCATTCAGGATAGTGGAGATGGTGTAATGGTGTGGGGAATGTTTTCTTGGTACACCATGGGTACTCAGATACCTGTAAATCCAGATTTGGACAGTAGGGCTTAGCTAAGCATTGTACCTTAACAAGGTCACCGCTTTATGGCAGATGTATACGTTAAGCAAGACAATTCACCATGCCACAGGGGTTGTATAGTTAAAGATCAGTTCCAGAAACACGAAACGTTTTCACTTCACAATTCCCATATCTTCAGCATATAAAGAAGTGGTCTACCGACTGTGGCCCTCCAGATGTTGTACAACTATATAAATTCAGCACGCTGAGAGGTATAGTTTTGAAAAAGCTGGAGGGCCACAGTCAGGAGACCACTGCTTTAATGCATATCTGAGATGAGATAGAATGAGCTGTTCAGAGCATGTCAGTACCTCCATCTATAGAGAAGCTTATCCTGTGCGCTTTGGGCCGATAGAATCACTTCAACATCTAATGAAATCTACATCACAATGAATGGCTGCAATTCTGAAGGTCAAAGGAGGTGCAACTAGATGGGAGTCTCTAATAAAGTCGGCCTTCAGCGTGTGTGCGCGCGTGTGTGTGTGTGACTTATTTAGTTACACCTGCAGTCAAGAGTGAACCATAACCTTATATAGCGGTAACAGTAAAGTGCATGTGGGATGCTGGTTTCATTTCATCAGGCCTAGATTCCCGTCCACTGTCACTCTCCAGCCCCGGCACTACACGTGCAATTAGAATTTAATAAATGTAAATTACTCAGTGGCATCCAAGAAACCATCATGTTACACAGCACACAATGAGGACACAGCCTATGCCTACATAGTGTTGAATATGCTAGGAAAAGAACATTTTAATAAATAAAAAAAGTTACAATATAATATCGCTCTCTATATTATTTGTTTATATATTAAATTATATTTATATTAAAGGAGAACTCAAGTAAAAAAAATAACTTGTACCCTATTCACAGGATAGGGGAAAAGTAGCTGATCGCAGGGGGAGGGGTGTCCGACCGCTAGGGCCTTATGCGATCACCGGGACGGGACCCGGCACTCAGGAGCGCGTGCTGCAGCGGGCAGCATTCCTAAGGGAAAAGACCTGAGTACAGCTCTCGGGCATCATCGGGCTCCCACAGAAATGAATGGAGCACGTGCCGTCTACCGGTAGAGGACACACACTCCTCACAGAGAGAGCCGGGGTCCTGTCCCGGTGATCGAGGATGGGCCTCAGCGGTTGGACCCCCAGCAATCAGCTATTTATCCCGTTTCCTGTGGATAGGGGGATAAGTTATTTCTCGCCAGAGTACTCTTAACAGAAAAACATAAGGGATAAATCTTTGCATGCTCAATATGGCTTCCAGACTAAAAACAATTGGTAAAACAGGAAAGAAGAAAAAAAAAAAAAAAAACAGGACCACAGGGAGCGCCTAGTGCATTACCCGAGATGGGTACATACACAATCAGTGGGTTCGTGGAAGTTGCTTATCTGGGACATAAATAAATATGCATATTACCCACACAATGGGGGTGGTAGTAGTACAAGGTGATATGCTGGAGTGCCGTATGGAAGCAGATTCCAGATCACACCAGTCCGCAATAGAATTATATTAAAACCATTGGCACTGTGGCAAGATGAGTGGGTACTGTACTGTATCTTCTGTTGACCAGTCTAGGTTTTTAGGGTTACAGTTATAATACCACAAATATCAAAAATAGTCATTTTGAAGATATCCAATAACCATAAACCAACCGACCTATTCCAAAAACACAAGGGTGTGGAAATAGCCCCATTTAAAGGGGTAATCCGGTGAAAAACTTTTTTATTTTTATTTTTTTATTTTTTAAATCAACTGGTGCCAGAGAGTTTAACAGATTTGTAAATGATTTCTATTAAAAAAAATCTTAATCCTTCCTGTACTTATTGGCTGCTGAATACTACAGTGGAAATTATTTTCCATTTGAAACACAGAGCTCTCTGCTGACATCACGAGCACAGTGCTCTCTGCTGACATCTCTGTCCATTTTAGGAACTGTCCAGAGTAAAAGGAAATCCCCATAGCAAACATATGCTGTTCTGGACAGTTCCTAAAATGGACAGAGATGTCAGCAGAGAGCACTGTGTTTCAAAAGAAAATAATTTCCTCTGTAGTATTCAGCAGCTAATAAGGACAGGAAGGATTAAGATTTTTTAATAGAAGTAATTTACAAATCTGTTAAACTCTCTGGCACCAGTTGATTTAAAAAAAAAAAAAAAAAGTTTTTCACCGGAGTACCCCTTTAAATGGGGCTATATTCCACATCCAAATCCGCTTCATTAAACTGCATATTCCCAGCAAACTTACTAGGGCCTGCCTTGGATATCTGCTTCATATATTGGTCATGTAACTGCACTACAATATATTTAGTTGTCAGATAATATATCAGATGCTTTACAATCAGCAGGATGTACCCAGTTCAAAGCTAAATCCCTGTACAGCAATGTTTTCCAACCAGGGTGCCTACAGCTGTTGCAAAACTACATCTCCCAGCATGCCGAGACAGCCGAAGGAAACACTGCTGTACAGTGCTCTGGAATATGTTGGTGCTTAAACGTTCTATCGGGAAGTATTACTTTACTGAGAGAGTAGTGGATGCATGGAATAGCCTTCCTGCAGAAGTGGTCACTGCAAATACAGTGAAGGAGTTTAAAAGAGGTACTCCGGTGGGAAACAATTTTTTTTTTTTAATCAACTGGTGCCAGAAAGTTAAACAGATATGTAAATGACTTCTATTAAAAAATCTTTACCCTTCCAGTACTTATTAGCAGCTGTATGCTACAGAGGAAATTCTTTTCTATTTGAATTTATTTTTTTTGTCCACAGTGCTCTCTGCTGACACCTGATGCTTGTATCAGGAACTGTCCAGAGTAGGAGAAAATCCCCATAGCAAACCTATGCTGCTCTGGACAGTTCCTGACACGGACAGAGAGGTCATCAGAGAGAACTGTGGATAAGACAAAAAAAGAAATTAAAGAATAGAATTTCCTCTGTAGGAAATGCTAATAAGTACTTAAATGGGCACTGTCACCAAACTTTTTTTCTGATATGTTGAAGCGGGGTTCGGGGTAGCGCTGCGCCAACTATTGATTTCAATGGGCGGTGGGGGTAGCGCTGCGCCAACTATTGATTTCAACAGGGGGTGGGTGGCGGGGTTCGGGGGTAGTGCCGCGGCCCATACAAAACTATTGATTTCAACTGGGGGGGGGGGGTCAAGCTGGGAGTTGTAGTGGTGAAACAGCTGGAGGCACACTGTATAGGTGAACTAGGGGCGGAAGTGTCGACCCCAGCAGGCATCAGTGACGTTGTGCCTGCTGGGGAAGTCTGCCTGGTAGTGAGCACACTACCAGGCAGACAAAAAGCCATTTTTAATATAGTAAAAAAAAAAAAAAAAAAAAAAAAAAAAATGTAAAGGCAGTGAGGGGGTTAGGGATAGATGTGCAATAGGCAGGGACTGAAAATAAATGGATGGTGGGAGCTACCCTTTAAAGGATTAAGATTTTTAAACAGAAGTAATTTACAAATCTGTTTAACTTTCTGGCACCAGTTGATAAAAAGAAATAAAAAAATAAGTTTTCCACTGGAGTATCCCTTTAAGCATGCATGGGATAGGCATAAAGCTATCCTTAATATAATATATAGCCAGGGACTATTGATAGGATTCAGAATATTGGGCAGATTAGATGGGCCATGGGCCAATTGTTCTTATCTGCCGACAGATCCTATGTTTCTATGTTTCATAAATAATGGGAAGCACACGTGCGAAGATGCATTTTATTAGTAATTATGACTTACTATCATGTGCAGTGTAATCCGGTCTTATTCTACATTGTGACTGATTTGTAAGCACAGCGCGCCCACCAAATAAGGATGAGAGGAAATACTGTGGTTATAGAGGATAAGCGGACAGCTGCCGGGGTAAGCACAGAGCTTAGTATGTGTACAAAGGGCTTCATCAGATCATCAGGGGAGAAATCCAGCAGCCGAGCTCAGTGGACACTGTAACCCTTTATACTCCTGGTCACCCAGCGCTCTCAATGGTCGCCTCAAAACAAGCGTAATAGAGATATATGGAGAAAAGCCTCACAACAGTGTGATTATCAGTGCCCAGTAGTTTCTTTGCAGCCAACATATTCTGGTTACCGATCCCTCATTCTTAGTGTGCACCAATCGCTGATCATGTGATCAAGCCCACAGCAGCACAGAGCAGTTCAGATAAGTTGCTGATCTAGTTGGAAGCAGTGATTTATCAAGTCACTTTCTCCATGATATTGCAGCTACAGGAAAATGCAACATGTTCATAGTCAAAGAACACAAACAAGAAACTAATTATTCTTACACTGCCAACATTTTGCTTTGTAGTTTTGCAACAGCTGGGGACACAAAGTTTGGAAAACACTGGATCATAAGGTTGAAAAAAAAAAAAAAAAACATCAAGATAAACCTATAACCCTATTGTGTCCCTACTGTGTTGATCCAGAGGAAGGCAAAAAAAAATAAAAACCTTATGAGGATGATGTCAATTGCCCCATAGCAGGGGAACATTCCTTCCGACTCTAATAAGGCATCAGAATAAATCCCTGGATGTCCCTATAGATATAGAATCCATAACCTGTAATAATGTTATTCTCCATAAATGCATCCAGACCCCCATATTCTCCATAAATGCATCTAGGCCCCTTTTGAACTCTCTCACAGAGATCACCATGACCACTACCTCTGGCAGAGAGTTCCACAGTCTCACTGCTTTTACAGTAAAGAACCCCTGTCTGTGCTGGTGTAGAAACCTTCTTTCCTCTAGTTGTAGAGGATGCCCCATTGTTATAGATACAGTCCTGGGTATAAATAGGTAATGGGAGAGATCTCTGTACGGCCCCCTGATATATTTATACATAGTTATTAGGTCTCCCCTAAGCAGTCTTCTGAATTAAGTAACCCTAAGGGTGCGTTCACACTAGGGATAAGTCACTGAATCTCTGCTCACCGAATTCACCAGGTGGAGATTCACCCTAGCAGCCACCGGTGGCGGTAGGACCGCGCGGCACTGCGCCGTCACCATTGACAGCTATGTAGTGCTCGTAGAATTCCGCTCAAAGAATGAACATGTTCTTTCTTTGAGCGGAACAATTTCAGCGGCGGAATTGTCCGCCATTGAAATTACTCAGTGTGAACGGGTCTCGTGGAAGACCCATTCACACTGATGTTAACGTTCACCGCACGTAATTCCGATCATGTAATTCCGCAGGAATTACGTAGTGTGAACGCACCCTAATTCTGATAATCTTTCTGGGTACTGTAGTCCTCCCATTCCCCGTATTACTCTGGTTGCCCGTCTTTGAACCCTCTCCAGCTCCACTATATCTTTCTTGTACACTGGTGCCCAGTACTGTACCCAGTATTCTATGTGTGGTCTGACTAGTGATTTATAGTAAGTAATGTGCACCAGAGATCCAACATGGAACCGTCCTCACCTGGTGTCTAAAGGAGCAGCTAGGACAGGTACAGAGCAGTACAATACACTTCAATAATACAGAGGTTTTACCAGTGAAATACCCACTTTCATTGGTCACATCTTCCAGCCATTCACATGAGCTGCAGATCCAGACTGTTTCTGACCTTGCATGTTGAGTTTGGTTTCATGTTACAATGGTCCAGGAAAGGAAAATCTTGTAACCTGAAGCTATTGTAATTTTACCGTAAGTTACAGTAAGTTACCGATACCGCATCCATAACTTGTTTGTGTTAAAAATTTGACACGTTGTGCTGACATGTAAAAAGTTTTGCATGGTCAAGGTCTCAGTTCTGAGACCACCACCATTTTCTAGCTATAGCAGCACCCTTGACTCCCCAGCTAGGCACTTATTACAGGAGATAAGCTTCACTATAGTGTATGGAGTCTGACACTTGCAACATGATGGATTAAGAACTAAGATGGGGAGTGAAGTGCGATGCAGTGCGCTTTATCCGGCTGTGTGTACCAAGTTAATTTTTTTTGTTTTTTTTTATGAAAAGTCAACATAAATCTAAAACGATTTGGAAATGCTGGATTGCACAGTAACCAACCATCTAAGTAGTTCACTTCTTTAATCGGTGGTGGTGGTGGAGTGGGGGGGGGGCAAGTTTGGGTGCGAGTGTATGACAGAATGAGCGACAGTGTGTCCAAATATTGCTATGTGGCAGGTTTTTTGGATTCGTGAGGAAGCCACCTTTCTGATCTTGTAGATGGCTTTCATGGCTATTTTTCCATCTGTCTATACCCCTTAGTTAAATGTAAACGGATAATGCACGCCTCCTACATATATACTGTTTTGTCGAATACACTTAAAAGGGGTACTCCGGTGGAATTTTTTATTTTTTTTAAATCAATTGGTGCCAGAAAGTTAAAAAAATTTGTAAATTACTTCTATAAAAAAAAAATCTTTATCCTTCCAGTACTTTTTAGCAGCTGTATGCTACAAAAGAAAATGTTTTGCTTTTTGAATTTCTTTTTTGTCTTCTACACAGTGCTCTCTACTGACACCTGATGCCCGTATCAGGAACTGTCCAGAGCAGGAGAAAATCCCCATAGCAAACCTATACTGCTCTGGACAGTTCCTGACACGGACAGAGGTGTCAGCAGAGAGCACTGTGGACAAGAGAAAAAAAAAATTCAAAAAGCAAAGAATTTCCTCTGTATAGCATAAAGCTGCTAATAAGTACTAAAAGGATAAATATTTTTTAACAGAAGTAATTTACAAATCTGTAAATTAACTGTAAATTTTAACTTTCTGGCACCAGTTAATTAAAAATAGTAATAATAATAATAATAATAATAATGTTTCCACCAGAGTACCCCTTTAAGAAAATGTGAGACATACAGATTGTTGCTCATTTATATTATTTAGTAGAAAAAGTTAAAATAAAAAAAGTTAAGTTCATACTTTGGCCCAAAAACATGCTAACATGTCTTATAAAGCCAGTGACTATGACTGATCTGAGGGTTCCATAAAAAAAAGGGACTAAGACTATGCTAAGACTAGAGATGAGCGAACTTACAGCAAATTCGATTCGTCACGAACTTCTTGGCTCGGCATTTGATGACTTATCCTGCGTAAATTAGTTCAGTCTTCAAGTGCCCCGGTGGGCTGGAAAAGGTGGATACATTCCTAGGAAAGAGTCTCCTAGGACTGTATCCACCTTTTCCAGCTCATCGGAGCACCGGAAAGCTGAACTAATTTATGCAGGAAAAGTCATCAACTGCCGAGCCGAGAAGTTCGTGACGAATCAAATTTACTGTAAGTTCGCTCATCTCTAGCTAAGACCCCAAGCTAGATGTCTGACTAATGCCAGAGAGTCCACTCTGCAGCTTTAAACATAGTCCCTTGTTAGATCAAGGTTACCAAAAAATTTTTTTTTACCAGTTTCCACCTATATACAGACTGCGCTACCTTAACAAGACCCTTGGTACGAAAGACTTGCACATAATTTTTTTTGTTGACCCAATTTCAACTCAACAACTACAAGGCCAGAATTTTCGAGACCGGTGTTTTCCAAAGCAGTGCGTCTCAAGCTTTTGCAAAACTACAATTCCCAGCATGCCCGGACAGCCTTTGGCTGTCCGGGCATGCTGAGAGTTGTAGTTTTGCAGCAGGTGGAGACACATTGTTTAGGATACAGTGTTCTACACATAAAAAGTGATAACTACACATAATAATGGAAAAGGAGTCTTGGAGATGTACCCACCTGACTGTACCTTTGGTGTTTTTGAGTACCGTAGCTGCAAAAAGTTGCGTGACACCAACTAGGCTTGTACCATCCACCTCCACAATTTGGTCATTTACTTGAATTCTAAAAGACAAAAAAAAAAAAGCAAAAAAAAAATTTAAATAAAATAGATTAAAAAACACAATAGGGTAAAAGAAAAGACAGCTCGGACGTCTGTCCGGAGCAGAAGTGATTTCAATCATTAACAGACATACCGTGATGAAGTAATAAGAACCAATATTGACAGAGACATGAAGCTATGGTGTCCTGGAAGGGTCAATTTACACAGAAGGTCAAACGTGCCTTGTATTAAAGGATAACTATCATTTTTAGAGACTTATTTCTTCCACCTGGAAGAAATTTCATGAGTCTGTACACAACACACATCAAAAACGAAGGTGGGCGGTACGTAGAGCTTTTCTGGACCCTCATTTATGATATCGGTTGGGGGTCTCAGCGCGTGTTTTATTAATTTTTTTTATCAGTTTATTTTTTCCCAACGGTTCTGCAAGTGTAAACAAAAAAAAACTCCACCACACACACACACACAAGTGTACAAAAGTGACTGCAATATACATAAAGCACACATCAATGTAATAGATCATATAGTATAGATACCAGAAGAGACATTCAGGAGCAGTACCGTGAGTCTCCAGCTGTTGCAAAACTACAACTCCCGACATGCCCAGACAGCCAAAGGCTGTCCGGGCGTGCTGGGAGTTGTAGTTTTGCAACAGCTGGAGACACAATTAGAGATAAGCGAACTTACAGTAAATTCGATTCGTCACAAACTTCTCGGCTCGGCAGTTGATGACTTTTCCTGCATAAATTAGTTCAGCTTTCAGGTGCTCCGGTGGGCTGGAAAAGGTGGATACAGTCCTAGGAGACTCTTTCCTAGGACTGTATCCACCTTTTCCAGCCCACCGGAGCACCTGAAGGCTGAACTAATTTATGCAGGAAAAGTCATCATCTGCCGAGCCGAGAAGTTCGTGACGAATCGAATTTACTGTAATTTCGCTCATCTCTAGACCCAGTGTTAAAAAAAAAAAAAAAAAAAAAAAAAAAACAAACAAACATGTATAGATGCAGCTAGTAATATGTCTTGTTAGAATTGACAAAAAAGGTTAGAGAGAGTAAAAAATTGCGCCATTCTTTATTGTTGTAAATGACGACCATCCTACAGCAGGCACTGAATTAGCTTCAAGTTTAAAAAAAAAATTGCATAGGGTTTCTACAACTGTGGTACTCCAATGGCCAGCATTCAGAACTTAATGTTCCAAGGGCTGTTTTTCGTGCTGCGGGGGTCGGCCACACCCCTAGTGATGTCATGGCCACACCCCTAGTGTTGTCACGGCCACACCCCTCGTGACGTCATGGCCACGCTCCCTCAATGTAGGTCAACGGGAGGGGGCGTGGTGGCGGTCACGCCCCCTCCCATAGACTTGCATTAAGGGGGCGGGCTGTGATGTCACAAGGGGGCAGAGTCGGGACATCACGAAACTCTGGCCCCGTAGTCGTGACCCTTCAGACATGGAGCGAACTTCGCTCTGTACGGCTGCCACAGGTGGGTGTCTGCATGAGAGATGGTGGTGGTCCCCAGCAGCGGGACCCCCAAGATCAGACATCTTATCCCCTATCCTTTGGATGGGGGATACGATGTCTTAGGGCCGGAGTACCCCTTTAATAAATCTGGCATACCCACACTAACATTGATAAATTCCCTTCCATATGGATTACATTTTATAAACACATTTCCTCTTCTGGTATACCCCATCTAGCCTTATTGAACTTACGAAGGGACAGGGGAGCAGACTGTATATATTGGGCCACAATAACCTTCCTAGCTCGTTCTAACAATGAACTGCAGACCCAAAAAACAGCACTTGGGGTCCGCAGGAAGCAAAATGGAATACACACACTATCACCTAGAGAACCACCTTCCAAAACACCCCAGAATTAAGTCTAAACCCTACAATGTAGAGAAAAAGTTGAGTCCTACATGCCCTATGGATGAAATAAGTCTAGAAGAGGCATAGGTCTTCCCAGAGGGACACCTTAGGGGTCAATGCCAGCATCTCACCACTGGTCATATGTCAGAGACCCCGTGTCAAGCTCCCATCTATGGAGCACCAACAATAGGAATCGAGAAAAGTGGTCCCCAATGGAGCAGAGTACAGTATAAATGTTTAAAAATAAGACCTCAAACCGAGCCTTCAGATATATAGTAACCTCTACTGAGCTAAGCATGCCACAACTAGAGAAGCTGGTAAAAAATACAGATACGAAAAACCATATTGTGTGAAAATAATCAAAAGAAGCAAACTTCCCTCCCTCCGCCAGCTGTTTCAGAAAGTATAGAAGGAGAAACTCTCCAGTCTAAAGAATTCGGTTAGCTTTGGATTCATCTAATAAGTAGTAAGAGTCGCCAACCCCAAATCTAATGAATCGACCGCTCTAGGCATGTGTTAAAAGTTGTAAAAACTGATAGGTCTCCTTTAAATGGAGACTGTCAGATCCAAAAACTTTGTTATTTTTATTGTTACAGATATAAATGAAAGACCTTTTGTAATATGGTTGATTACATTTTTTTTTTTTGAATATTTAATAAAGAAAATGGCTCCTGAAAATCCCATCACTAGGGGTCCTCGTACCTACTGGGACTCTAACCAGTCCTGCAACAGCATCAGCTTGTACATGAGTCATGGACAAGGCTGCAAGAGCAGACCCACCAATCACGCCCCGTTCCTGAGAAGATTTCCAAAACTGAGCAAATAAAGAGATTTTTATAATAAATATAGGCGATAGAGGCACAATAATTAGATGTATATGGTCAGGATTAGGTACTGGGTAACATGCTCTTGTTTTTGGGGGATCTGACAGGTATGCTTTAAAAATTCAAATCCACACCACAGATGATTTGTTAAAACATCTTCCCCTTTGCTGCTTACGCGAAATGCTGTCATTTTTCAATGCCATCCAGATTAAAAAAAATATATATACAGCGAAACCACTCCTTGTGACTGTACTCTAATGCAGTGAATAAAAAAAGATAGTAGTACACAATCTAGTGCAACCATAGCTGCACGGTCTAACACTGACTGTATTCGTTGTCCGACAGTTCCTGCAATGTTACATAGTTACATAGTTAGTACGGTCGAAAAAAGACATACGTCCATCAAGTTCAACCATGGAATTAAGGGGTAGGGGTGTGGCGCGATATTGGGGAAGGGATGGGATTTTATATTTCTTCATAAGCATTAATGTTATTTTGTTCCATAAATGTATCTAATCCTGTTTTAAAGCTGTTAATTGTTCCTGCTGTGACCAGTTCCTGAGGTAGACCGTTCCATTGTGTAGTGGCTCCTATTATAGGGGGGTCCACCAAAGCAGGACCACTAATAGTTAGCCAATGCCTGTTCTGACTCAGAGGGGATTTTCGATTGAAGGAGGTTGGACAAGCCGGGACATATTGTAATGATATTTAATTAAATTAAATAAATAAAAAATAAAAATAAAAAAAAAAGGGAGGGGTCAGTATTACATTAAATAAACAGCTTTATTTTTAGTTAAGAAAAAACTCAACAACATAAAGCAAGAGCCTACGTAAGGATTACTCATTAGGCACAGGTACAGGTGTTGTGGAAAAATAAACATTATACACGCCCTGCAGGGAGAGAAGCGTTCAGCAGACATTGCAGTTGTGTGACTGTAGTGCCACTAGCTGTTTATTGGTTTATGCATCTCTCGCGTGTAGGATGTATGACACAATAAACATTGCAGCCGCACATCTAACCGTATACACTGCAGAGCTCTGTGGCAGACTGAATGTTTTGCACTATAGTCATAGACCAGAGGATGGTAACAAAATACATCTGACTGATTAGGAGGATTCTCCAGGAGTTAGACATCTAAAAACCTATTCTGGCCTATTATAATAACAGGAGGACTAGATTAGTCCATACGGACCATTACGGTATCACCTACAGTATATTTATGATATTGCTCATCAGTTTCATATTTATATACAGTGATCCCTCAACTTACAATGGTCTCAACATACAATAGTTTCAACATACAATTTTTTTTCTGGACCATTGTAACTTGAAACCAGACTAAACATACAATGATGCTACAGACAGTCCAGATCTGCGTAACATGTCACAACTGGAGGAACTGACCAATCAGAATGGGCATTTTACTGGTAAATTACCTGTATTACTGAAGTACATGCACTGACTGGTGCCTGGTAGCGCCCCCTACAGTACAGGGAGAAACTACAAGTTCTGTACTACTCCTTACCTGTGCCAGGGATAACTGCTCCTTTGGACACCAAAGGCGGCTCCATTTGGGACACTGTGTGTACTGCATAGGACCCTGAAGAAGCTCCTGTCCTCTACATAAACCATTGTTTCCCAACCAGGGTGCCTCCAGCTGTTGCAAAACTATAACTCCCAGCATGCCCGGACAGCCGTTGGCTGTCCGGGCATGCTGGGAGTTGTAGTTTTGCAACAGCTGGAGGCACCCTGGTTGGGAAACACTGACATAGACAGTGATTACTGCTCCCAGCAGGGTGTGTGCGGGTGTGTCTCCTGAGACTTCCAGCAGAGCAGAGCCAAGCAGAGATTTCCAACAAGCCTTCCCCAGGTTTGTGGCAGATTCCTGGGGAAGAAGCTCCTGCAATGGAGCCTCGTGGCTCCACTCCCCGTTCCAGGCTGGCGGGAAGTGGAGTGAAAACTTCGACAGCCATTGTTCCGGCCGGGAGAAGATCGGGCAGAGTCTGCAGCAATGCAGGCTCTGCTACCCAGGCTACGGGTGCCAGCCAGAGATCCACTGGTGGAAGAAAGGCACGGAAAAGCAGTGTGGAGATGTGGTCGGAGAGTGGGCCCGGCGAGTCCAGTTCCACGTACTGCTCCCGCATGGCCGCAAGGTTTGCGGAGTACGAGCAGCGCGGCAGGGAGCTGAGGATGGCCAGAGAGGATCTGCGTGCGACCCAGAGTCTGATGAGTACAGGATCCAGAAAGAGCAAGCCAGAACTGAAGAAGAGGATAACATCGCTGAAAGGCGAGATTGTGAAGCTGGAGGCGAGGAGAGCGGAGATACTGGAGGGGAGCGGTCTCTTCAAGGAGAAGCTGATCAACAGCGATCGGTTTGCCGCCACGAAATCCCCAGGTAAGGTGGAGGTGGATGATGGGGAGAGTAGTTGCGGTGAAGATAGTGAGGATGGTGGTGAAGAGGAGAAGATGGAGGAAAGTGTGGGAGTTGTAGCTACTCCAGGTGACACCCAGACCCAGGACAGCTACATTGAGGCTGGACAGGTGGCACTTCCGCCAAGCGAGAGTGAGGAGGATGACGTGGAGGGTGAGGCTGGGGGTCTGCTGAGGGCAATTGTGATGCAGGAGTCCCCAGCCCACCTCCAGAATTTCACCTTTGGGGACGAGGAGTGTGAAGATGTGGTGGTCAAGCAGAGGTCCAAGAAAAGGAAGACAAAGGAGACGGTACAATATGTATTTGTCCCCTTCCAGCAGTCTGGGCCAGCCGCAAAGCTGGTTCAGGCTGCGGGCTCCCCCAAACTGCCAGACCCCGTTCCTGAGGTGGAGCGGGGCCAGCACGGGGAGTACAGTAAGGCGTCAGGAAAGGCTAAGGGCGCAATAGTTGTGAAGCCCACCCATCCTGTCGGTAGGGAAGGGCAGGATGGGCTCATGCCGGGCAGCTCTGGCACTGCAGGACCGCCCCAGGGTGGCAGGGGGCGTGTCCAAGTGCCAGAGGAGAGTTACGCTGCCGTGTGCTCGGGGGGCGGTTCCCCGAGTACTGTGGGCACTACTGGCGCCGCGGGGCACTCCCCTGTGAGGGGGGGGGAGTGTCCGGGCGCCAGAGAGCGTTGAGTCCGTGTGCTCGGGGGGCGGTCCCCCGAGTACAGTTTGTTCTGCGGGCACTGCGGGGAACTCCCCTGTGAGGGGGGGGGGGAGTGTCCCGGTGCCTGGATCATTGCCCAGTCAGGAGGAACCATCATCAGCAGCAGCAGCAGCCAAGCCGGACAAAAAGAATGTAGTTAAGCCAGCAGTACTACAATTCCCAGCCAGCCCAGAATCAGTTAGGCAGGGTATGAGTGAGAATGCTGAGTGTAGTAGTGTTGTGGATGAGAGGAGTGTCAGTGGAGTGAATGTTGGTGGGAGTAGTGGTATGGATGGAAAAAAGGATGATGTGAGTGGTGGTGTGAATGGTGGTTCTGGGTCTGGGTCTGGCCCGGCTGCCCCCCCGGCAGTGACTGCTCCTAGGAGCTATGCTAATGTCGCTGCCGGGGGTCCAGGGGGGTCCCCGTCTCCGTCCGTCCCCGGGGGTTACTTGCAACAGCGCCTCCTGGAGGCTCTGCGTAGGGGAGACAGGTCGATCCAGGTAGAGGGAAGGGGTGAGGTCGACCTGTCTTTCTGGATAGAGAGGCACGGTTTGGGGGCTTTCCGAGAGCAGAATGGGGAGGTGGTCTGGTCCCTCCCGACAACCGGGCAGGACAATAACCGCAGGAATGTGGTCCGTCTGATTTGGAGGGGTGAGGATGCGTGCCCACCTCGCGCTAAAGTGGTTGAGCTCCTCCTCCAGATGGAATTCAGGGCGAGTGACATCTTTGCCCTGATCCACCCCTACGGTACGTCCGAGTTTGACGTCAGTTTCGTTCGGCCAGAGGGTCTCGAACTCTTCTGGTCAAACTACGAGGTGGCGAAGAACGAGCCCGGCTGGCGGGATTTTGCCGTAAAGGCAATTTCCCGTCAGAACTCGGTCAAGAAGGTGACCGTTTTGACCCGTAACGAGTCACTTTCTTGTTACGACATCATGACCTGGCTCGGTCGGTATGGGGATGTGACGGACATGCCCAAGAAAAACATTGATGAGCACGGGATCTGGTCCGGGGCCTGGACGTTTTCCGTCAAACTCAGGCGTTCAGGGAGTACGGTTGCCCACATTCCGTCAGCCGCCTTCCTTGGACGTGACAGGATCCAGGTCTTCTACCAGGGGCAGCCTAAGGTCTGTCACAGGTGCGGTAGCCCCACCCATTTTAGCGCAGCCTGTACTGTACAGGTCTGTGCTTTGTGTGGTGGGGTGGGTCATGTGGCCGCATCCTGTAGGCAGATCCGCTGCCATCTGTGTGGTGTCCTCGGGCACCCTTTCAGCCGTTGTCCTAGCGCCTTCGCCCGTGCGGCGGCCGCTCCGGCTGGGGAGAGCTGTGAAGTTGCCTCGGCTGGAGAGGGTACGAGCAGGGATGGGGGCGCACCAGGGCTAGTGAGGAAGAAGGGCCCCGCCAAACTAAGGCGGGAGGAAAATCGGAGGAGGAGTAGGGAGCAGGAGAGTGCCCAAGTGACGGGGGTAGCTCCGGCCCCTGCTCCTGAAGCTGGCCCTGAAATGACTGAAGCCCTGGAGGAGGACGTGCTGGATGAGGAGGTCAGGAGACTGGGCGAAGAGGAAGGCAATATGGCCGACTCTTCCGATTCCTCCCACTATGAAAGTGTGGATGAGGAGAGTGTAGAGAAGGCCAAAAAGAAAGACAAGGGCAAAAGGAAAGGGAGAAAGAAGAGGTCCAAGCCCTCTCTCCCTCGTACTGCGGGCCGGGTCCAAAGCGGAAGCCTGACTGCCCCCCCTCTGGTTGACCTGTCAAACCGGTACCTCGTCCTTGATACCATCTCCTCCCCCTCC
Organism: Hyla sarda; assembly: GCF_029499605.1. Taxonomy (NCBI): domain Eukaryota; kingdom Metazoa; phylum Chordata; class Amphibia; order Anura; family Hylidae; genus Hyla; species Hyla sarda. The sequence continues at coordinate 54,812,759 of NC_079196.1, forward strand.
TTGGAGGGGGAAGGTGAGGGCGGGGTGCCTAGGGAGAGAGAGCCTCTGGGGGGAACTGGGCCCTGTCCTGTTGAGGCACCTTCCTCGGAGGGCAGGGCTAGACCGGGGTCGGACGGAGACGGGGACCATATGGACCAGAGTGAGTCCAAAAAAAGGGGTAAAAGCGGTCCTGCCCTTTCTTCTTCTTCTGGGGATGAGGGCACGAAGAAGAAGGGGAAGAAGAAATAAAGGTAAGGCCGTCTAACTTAATCACCCATGATGGCGGCACTCACCCCATTGACGCTGGCATCCATTAACTGTGCCAGCATAAAGTCGGATACGGCTAGATTCGCAGCCTTTGATTTTCTCGGCCGTGTTGAAGCCGACATTTTGTATCTGCAAGAGACCAGGTTGTCAGATCTAGCCTCCCTGGTAAAAGCCAGAAGAGAGTGGAGGCGCGGGCCCTCCCACTGGTCTCTTGCGGCTGAGCCGTATAGTGGGGTGGCGGTCCTTTTTACCGCTCCGGTTGAATGCCGACGGGTTATTGAGTTAGAAATGGGGAGGTGCCTGATCTTAGATGTCCTCATGAAGGGGCAAGAGCTCCGGCTCATTAACATCTACGCCCCACAAACCAAGTGGGGCCGCAAAGATCTCTTTATGAGGATTAAGCCCTTCCTTTTTACTAGCCGGCAAGTGATTTTTGGAGGGGACTTCAATAATGTCACGAGGTCCCAAGATAGGAGAGGTTCCAATGGTCCGCTGGCTTACGATAGCGTGGCCCTCAATAATATAGTTAGGGAAGCTCGCCTAGAGGACGCCCACATCCGGAGCCCCTCAGGCCACGTGGGTTTCACCTATCATCGAGGTAGCTGCAGGTCTAGGATAGACAGGTTTTATTTAAAGGAGGAAGCCGTCTCTTCCGCAGTGTCCGTGGTTGAGGTGGAATTCTCCGATCACTGTATGATTTTGTTTTCCTTGAATGTTTCAGAGACCCCCCGGATGGGTAAAGGTTATTGGAAGCTGAATTCGTCCCTCCTGGAGGAAGCGGAGATAAGACAGTCCTTTGAGGATTTTCTTCAGAGTCAGGTACCTTTACTGGACTTTTGTAGTAGTAAGTCAGAGTGGTGGGAGATATTCAAGAAGCGGGTTGCGGGGTTCTTCCGCCAGCTCTCGAGCCTCAGGTCCCTGAATAGGTACCGCCTGTACCAGGGTCTGAGGAGGAAACTCGAGCTCCTTGTCTCGACTGGAGGTAGCCGGGAGGATATCTCCAGAGTGAAATCCTTGCTGATGGGGTGTCAGTACGATAGGCACGCATCTTTGGTTTTTGAGAGGGATTACGGGAGGTACCGCTCGCCCGACCCTTACAAGAACTGTAAGATGTCAGTGAGTAGTAAAGTGGTCTCAGGACTGATTGATAGTACGGTATCTCTGAATCGGTCCAGATCAGGGATCCTGGAGGTCGTCAGATCCTTCTACTCGCACCTCTTGGGAAGGAAGGATCTAGATCGAGACGGGATGTCGGCTTTCCTGGCTGAAACTATTCCTGAGCCAGGGGTAGACCCCTCTCTTGATGTTTTGGCAGAAGAAATCAGGGAAGAGGAAGTGAGACTGGCGATCGAGGGGCTCGCCCCCAAGAAGTCGCCAGGTCCGGATGGCTTAACATCCGAGTGGTACAGGACCTTTAAGGAGTCTTTAGCTCCCCTCTTGACTGAGGTATTCAATGAGTGTCTCTCCTCGGGCACTCTACCAAAGTCAATGAGGAGGTCAGCCCTGATTCTTCTGTCAAAGGGTAAAGATCCTAGCCGGATTGAGAATTGGAGGCCCATAGCTCTTCTCAATACGGACAGGAAGCTTCTGGCCAAGATACTGTTTAATCGGTTGGTGAAATTTGCACCCCGGCTCCTTTCGGGGGCCCAGCACTGCTCTGTTCCGGGCCGAAGCACCTTAAGTGCTGTCCTCAGTGTCAGGGAGGCAGTGGAACGGAGTAGTGCGGGTCTCTGGAAGGGGTACATGCTGTCCTTGGATCAGGCCAAAGCATTTGATCGGGTGAACCACGAGTACCTCTGGTCCGTCCTCCTGAGATATGGCTTACCGAGTACTTTTGTGAATTGGCTTGTCACCTTATATGCAGGGGCAGAGAGTTTCCCGCTGGTGAACGGTTGGTCTGGCCGCTCTTTTGAGGTGGGGTCCGGGGTCCGTCAGGGTTGTCCTTTGAGCCCGCTGTTATACGTGTTCGCAATCGATCCCTTCGTCCGGAGGGTAGATTGTGGGCCGTTGGCGGGAGTCGGGATGACTCTGGCGGAGCCGGATGTCGCCCAGAGAGTGGTGGCGTACGCTGATGATGTCACTATTTTCGTCTCCTCACGGGAGGAGGTCGATGTGGTGATGTCAGAGGTGGACCGCTACTCGGAGGCATCCGGGTCCAAGATCAACCGGGATAAGTGTGAAAGTCTCTGGCTGGGAGGGGGAGATCCCACGTTTGATCTCCCGGACACCCTTCCAGAGCTCCAAGAGTCAGCAAAAATTCTGGGCATCACATTCGGCCAGGATGATTATCCCACCAAAAACTGGGACGGTAAGCTCCAGGATGCCACTCAGAGGGTGAACCAGTGGAAGGGTTGGTCTATGACCCTCAGGGAAAGGGTACACCTGACCAAATCGTACCTGCTCCCCTTGTTTATCTATCTGGGCAGTGTATGTATCTTACCAGAGGCTTACTACACTAGGGTCTACAGCCTGTTTTTCCAACTGTTATGGGGGAACAGGTTGAACCTAGTCAAGAGGGAGGTTATGTACCGCACGAGGAGACTAGGGGGTTTATCTATGGTAAACCCTGTGGTGTTCTTAACGAACACCTTCTTGAAAGCTAACATCTCGAACCTCTGGTCAGAGAGGGCTCCTCCGTGGGTACTCTCCTGCAGGGAGTGGTTTCGGCCTTTCTTCCAAGAATGGGAGACAGGAGGGCAAGTGAAGGACCTCCGTACGCCCCATGGATATCTTCCGGCTTACGCTACCCCGACTCTGAAGGCGATACGTCGGTGGGGTCTGGGAGTGTGGGAGATCAGGACCCAGTCAAGGCAGTTCCTTGACAAACGGGTTCTGTTGACCCACTTCCAGAAGCCTCTGGCGCTCAGGGACTGCCCAGGTCGGGATCTGAGGGTGGGGTTGTATCTTTTAAACATGAAAAGGATCCCCCAGAAGTTTTGGGACTTGGCCTGGCGCTGCTTTCAGGGGAAGCTATGTGTAAAGGACAACCTGAAGTACAGGAACTCTGATGACCGGGGATGTCCCCGAGAAGAGTGCGGGGACACGCTGGAAAGCATGGACCACTTTCTGCTTCATTGTCCCTTTAACATAGGGGTCTATAACAGGGTGGGCGCTTCCATCGGCTGGAGTCAACTTGCCGGCCTTGCCTATCCGGAGTGGGCTTATGGGGCATTCAGGAACCTGGGTGGCCGAGATCGGGGCACTTTATTTTTAGTCAGTTTAGTGGTTAGGTACTACACGTGGAACGCACGGTGCTTAGTGTCGACCCAACAGAAAATCCTCTCCGAGGTGGAGGTCTGTAGGAACATCACCGGTGACCTCGGGAAGATCAGGTCTTTGGAGTATGGCAGTCTTGGTACCAGTAGGGCATCTCTCCTGTGGAGAGGTTTCTCATTTCATGTGCCCTAGGTACTAAACCTTTTGGGTAGAGTACCTTTTATTTTTGGTTAGGGGCAGTGTTATAGGGGTAGAGATAGGGTGAGGGCAGGGTCAGATTTATTGTAGGGATAGAATTAGGGAGAATTGTAGGGGGAGTTAGGGAAAGAGTATAAAATGATTTATGTATCAGGTCTGCCATCCTTCTCCCTGGTGGAGGGCTGATGCATGTACACATTAGCTTTTTGTTTTGTTTTTAGTAGACATGGTATGAAGGGCTTACAGGCAACCAAACTTGGGCCTAAAAGGGGTTGTGGTTAAGAGTATATAAGTTGGTTGGGAGGAGTGTTAGGTGGGGAGGGTGTATTTGTGGGTGGTGGTTTTGTGGTGTTTTGGGGACCTGACATGGGTCAGTTAAGGACTGGACTTTGAGAACTGTATGGACGGTATGGACTCTGACCCACGTACAGGAGGGGTGGTGTGGGTGAGGGGACAGTTTTAGTGTAGGTGTTTTTCTGTTTTATTTTTTTGTAGTGTATTTACTATATTTTTGTATATTTTCTGTGATTTTGTATATATTGTGTTTTGTATTTATATTGTTTTATATTATATAGTGGCAGTTGGGCCAGTAAAAAGGGAAAAAAAGCGGTGTCATGTGTATGTATATGTATATATATATATGTATATGTATATATATATATGTGTGTGTGTTTGATTGTGAATATGCATGTACACATGTTTGTGTATTTTTTTTTTTTCCCTCCTTCGGGGAGCTGCTCCCCTCCGGTGTCTCTGCTCTCCTCGCCTCTGGCGTCGCGGTTTCGCTTTTCGGCGGTGTTGTCCTTTTCTTCAGTTCTGGCTTGCTCTTTTTGGGTCCGGCGCTCGCCGGTTTCTGGGTTGCGCGCGGATCCTCTCTGGCTGTCCTCGGCTCCGTGCCGTGCTGGGCGTGCTTTGCGGGCCTTGCGGCTGTGCGGGGGCAGTGCGTGGGACTGGGCTCTTTGGGCCCTCTCTCCGGCCGCGTCTCCGTGCTGCTTTTCCTTGCCCTTCTTTCACCGGTGGATCTCTGGCTGGGAGGCAGAGCGTAGTTTTTTGCGCAAGTTGTGCTGAGCAATTTATTTATATATTAAATTTTTTTTTTTTTTTTTTTTTTTTTTACTTTTATAAGCCAAGTTGGGCTCTTTTTTTTTTGAATGTTTTTTTTTGAATGCGTGTTTGTGTGTGTTATTTTGGTATGGGGGAAAAGTAAAAGTGTATTTTAGTAAATTTGGGCTGGCCGGTTAGGCAGAATTTGTTTTTGCAATTTTATTTATGTTATGTTTGTTATAGCTGGTTAAGCTTGTTTTTGTTTAATGTTTTGTATCAGATTTGTTTTGCATTTTTATAATAAAAAGAGTTACAGCTCCCAGCAGATCTTTCCTACTATTATATGTAAGGATTTGCTTTATCTGTATTAGTTATCTACTTATTTTTCTTTAATCCTCACCTTTTCCAATTTTTGATGACATTTTGGGGCTTCAGAACCAATTACCAGGTTTCCATAGAGTTATGTTCTCTACATACAATGGTTTCAACATACAATGGTCATCCTGGTACCAATTAATATTGTAACTTGAGGGACCACTGTAGTGTGTATCCACATGGAAAAGATGCTTTACAAGGCTGATCGCTACAGGCAGTCATTAGAGATGAGCGAAGTTACAGTGATTCGATTGGTCACGAACTTCTCGGCTCTGCAGTGCTGACTTTAGCCTGCATAAATTAGTTCAGCTTTCAGGTGCTCCGGTGGGCTGGAAAAGGTGGATACAGTCCTAGGAGAGAGTCTCCAGCCCACCGGAGCACCTGAAAGCTGAACTAATTTATGCAGGCTAAAGTCAGCAACCGCCGAGCCGTGAGGTTCGTGACGAATTGAATCACTAACTTCGCTCATCTCTAGCGGTCATATGCCAAATGGGCAAGACAGGATAGACTCCACACAGGCAGAGGGAAGTAAAGAACCAGGGAAAAAAAAGACAATACAGAAGTAAAAAACAAAGCATACAAGTACTTAATGTAAATATTAGAGATGAGCGAACTTACAGTAAATTCGATTCGTCACGAACTTCTCAGCTCGGCAGTTGATGACTTTTCCTGCGTAAATTAGTTCAGCCTTCAGGTGCTCCGGTGGGCTGGAAAAGGTGGATACATTCCTAGGAAAGAGTCTCCTAGGACTGTATCCACCTTTTCCAGCCCACCGGAGCACCGGAAAGCTGAACTAATTTATGCAGGAAAAGGCATCAACTGCCGAGCCGAGAAGTTTCGTGACGAATCGAATTTACTGTAAGTTCGCTCATCTCTAGTAAATATGTATCAGAGAAAATGCAACATGTCCTGACATAACTATTTGACACTGTTTGGGTCTGAGACCCGCACCAAAGTCTCCAAGGAAAAGGACCTTGGATTTCTATTACAGGTGTATCGTAAAGGGATATTTTCAGCTCATAAAGTGATGGTCCATCCCTACAGGTCAATGGTGCTCTGACCTCTGAGACCTCCATTAAATGTAATTATAAATGACGCCGTCCCTGGCCACTGAGCTATGGTGGGAAACCATCTAAGTGAACAGGATTGGTTGCAATGTCCTGCACAGTCTGGTGCCACTGTACAGTTACAATTAAGAAGAGGACACTGCACTGGTGGGGGTCTTAGCGGTCAGACCCCATCAATTATAAAGTGATTACATTAGAAATAGGCCATTATAGTTTCTCTCTGTGTCAGCCCCACACGATTTATCAACAACATTGTATGCATTTGGGAAGGGCCACGTTCATCACTGGATGAATTTTTGCCTTCATCAATGGTGTAAGACCAAAACTTAAATTTACAATGACAGCAGATCAATCTAAAGTGAGTTTCTTGGACACATTGGTCAAAAAATAAATAAATAAATAAAAATGGGAGAGGGGGCTTGTACACGGATTTATACCCGGAAGCCCACAGATAAAAATAGCTTGCTGTATTATACAAGCGCCCACCCTCTGTCAGTGAAAAAGTCAATTCCCATTTCCCCTCAAAAAGAGAGAGTAGAAAGAATAGTGACAGACCCCACAGTGAAACAAATTAGATTGAAAGAATTAGAAGAGAAATTCACTGAGAGGGGTTACCCTAAAAAAAGCACTGCACCCTACATCCCCCCCCCCCCCCCCATCCCCAAGAGGGACAGACTTGCAACAAAGACATAAATTATTCCCTTTATTAAAACCTACCATCCCCTTTCATCAAAGATAGATGGCATTGTAAGGAATTATTGCCATATACCTCTACCCCCCCCCCCCCCCCCCCCCATTAAAAAAAACCACCACTAATTTGTAATAAACGTCCTAGGACACTTTAATACGAGCAGACATAAGAGGGAGGCAGAAAAGCAAACAAACCTTTTTAGGTACAAAACGCACAGGTACATTCCAGTGTTTGAACTGTGCCCCAATGCAGTAACGTCATTAAAGGGGTACTCCGCTGCTCAGTTTTTGGAACAAACTGTTCCGGAATGCAGGAGCCGGTGCTGGGAGCTTGTAGTGACATAGCTCCGTCCCCTCATGATGTCATGCCCCGCCCCCTCAATGCAGGTCTATGGGAGGGGGTGTGACGGCTTCCGAAAGGATCTTCGCTCAGAATCATACAAACATTGACAAGTATTTACTGTGTTTAAAAAAGTTTCTTTTTTTTTTCTTTCCTTTCTCACTTGTGTTTAGAATGATAGTACTAATTGTGATGACGTGGTATCTGGGAGTCGGATGGTGTATATAAGATGCGTCCTAACCGATACCTGTACACCGCTAATAGAGGCTGTTGAGCCGTAACGTGTACTGTGATGTATGCTATGCTGTCTACTGCATGAATAAAGACAAAGATTAAGCAAGATATTTGAGTGCCGGGACCCTTTCTTCCTTACATTGTAACTACCTGGTCCTCGGGTACCAACGCTTATCTGCGGTGCTGACCTCTACTTGACCTCTTCCATTTCTTGTTTTGGCGGTGTGGTTGTATCCTTGTGATATGCCATTATTTTCTGAGAGGTCATAAACCCTTCAAAAGGAGTATTCCCAGGAATATATATTGGTGGCCTAATCCTCAGATAAGTGGATAAGTGGAGATCCAACCCCAGGAACCCCACATGGTGAGCAGAACAAAAAGGACCTCCTGAGAAAACCCTGGCCACTTCAATGTTTTCCAGGCACATCCATTCATGTCAAATTAGGCCCTGATCATATTTGTTTCTTAGTTGCCATTTTTGATAGAAATCACAATTGCTGGATAGCCCCATATAATTCTAAATGAACAATAAGTGTTGGGCTCACAGGTAACAATTACAGATCCACTGCAAAAGGATTAAAATACTTTGGCAAAACTTCACACAACATTAAACATCCAGAGATTCTATTACTTCACTATTAATATAACCACAAGCTACAGGAGTCTAATAACAAAAGACTACTAACCACAAGCTACAGGAGTCTATTAACTAAAAAAACTACTAACCACAAGCTGCAGGAGTCTATTAACTAAAAAGACTACTAACCACAAGCTGCAGGAGTCTATTAACTAAAAAGACTACTAACCACAAGCTACAGGAGTCTATTAACTAAAAAGACTACTAACCACAAGCTACAGGAGTCTATTAACTAAAAAGACTACTAACCACAAGCTGCAGGAGTCTATTAACTAAAAAGACTACTAACCACAAGCTGCAGGAGTCTAATAACTAAAAAGACTACTAACCACAAGCTACAGGAGTCTAATAACAAAAGACTACCAACCACAAGCTACAGGAGTCTAATAACAAAAGACTACTAAGCACAAGCTAAAGGAGTCTAATAACTAAAAAGACTACTAACCACAAGCTACAGGAGTCTATTAACTAAAAAGACTACTAACCACAAGCTACAGGAGTCTATTAACTAAAAAGACTACTAACCACAAGCTGCAGGAGTCTATTAACTAAAAAGACTACTAACCACAAGCTGCAGGAGTCTATTAACTAAAAAGACTACTAACCACAAGCTACAGGAGTCTAATAACAAAAGACTACCAACCACAAGCTACAGGAGTCTAATAACAAAAGACTACCAACCACAAGCTACAGGAGTCTAATAACTAAAAAGACTACCAACCACAAGCTACAGGAGTCTAATAACTAAAAAGACTACTAACCTCAAGCTACAGGAGTCTATTAACTAAAAAGACTACTAACCACAAGCTACAGGAGTCTAATAACAAAAGACTACCAACCACAAGCTACAGGAGTCTAATAACAAAAGACTACCAACCACAAGCTACAGGAGTCTAATAACTAAAAAGACTACCAACCACAAGCTACAGGAGTCTAATAACTAAAAAGACTACTAACCACAAGCTACAGGAGTCTAATAACTAAAAAGACTACTAACCACAAGCTACAGGAGTCTAATAACTAAAAAGACTACTAACCACAAGCTACAGGAGTCTAATAACTAAAACGGCTACTAACCACAGGCTACAGGAGTCTAATAACTAAAAAGACTACTAACCACAAGCTGCAGGAGTCTAATAACAAAAGACTACTAACCACAAGCTACAGGAGTCTAATATTTAAAAAGACTACTAACCACAAGCTACAGGAGTCTAATAACTAAAAAGACTACTAACCACAAGCTACAGGAGTCTCATAACTAAAAAGACTACTAATCACAAGCTACAGGAGTCTAATAACAAAAGACTACCAACCACAAGCTACAGGAGTCTAATAACTAAAGACTACTAACCACAAGCTACAGGAGTCTATTAACTAAAAAGACTACTAACCACAAGCTGCAGGAGTCTATTAACTAAAAAGACTACTAACCACAAGCTACAGGAGTCTAATAACTAAAAAGACTGCTAACCACAAGCTACAGGAGTCTAATAACTAAAAAAGACTAACAACCACAAGCTACAGTAGTTTAATAACTAAAACGGCTACTAAGCACAGGCTACAGGAGTCTAATAACTAAAAAAGACTACCAACCACAAGCTACAGGAGTCTAATAACTAAAAAGACTACTAACCACAAGCTACAGGAGTCTAATAACTAAAAAGACTGCTAACCACAAGCTACAGGAGTCTAATAACTAAAAAGACTAACCACAAGCTACAGGAGTCTAATAACTTAAAAGACTACTAACCACAAGCTACAGGAGTCTAATAACTAAAAAGACTACTAACCACAAGCTACAGGAGTCTATTAACTAAAAAGACTACTAACCACAAGCTGCAGGAGTCTAATAACTAAAAAGACTAACCACAAGCTACAGGAGTCTAATAACTTAAAAGACTACTAACCACAAGCTACAGGAGTCTAATAACTAAAAAGACTACTAACCACAAGCTACAGGAGTCTAATAACTAAAAAGACTACTAACCACAAGCTACAGGAATCTAATAACAAAAGACTACCAACCACAAGCTACAGGAGTCTAATAACAAAAGACTACTAAGCACAAGCTAAAGGAGTCTAATAACTAAAAAGACTACCAACCACAAGCTACAGGAGTCTAATAACTAAAAAGACTACTAACCACAAGCTACAGGAGTCTAATAACTAAAAAGACTACTAACCACAAGCTACAGGAGTCTAATAACAAAAGACTACCAACCACAAGCTACAGGAGTCTAATAACTAAAAAGACTACTAACCACAAGCTACAGGGGGAGATATATCAAAACCTGTGTAGAGGAAGAGTGGTGCAGTTGCCCATAGCAACCAGATTGCTTCTTTTATTTTTCAGATGCCTTTTTAAAAAGGAAAGAAGAGATCTGATTGGTTGCTATGGGCAACTGCATCACTCTTTCTCTACACAGGTTTTGATAAATGTTTCCCCATCTTTCTATGACCCAAAGACTACTAA